>NC_057798.1:503887322-504024222 GCF_018294505.1 Triticum aestivum
TCCCCAGTAAAAATTCCTCACCATTCTAGTGAGATCGTCGCACACCGAGAACGGTAACTTGAACACTCCCATTATATATGTGGGTACAGCTTGCGTGACAGACTTTATAAGCACCTCTCTCCCCGGCTGTGCCAAATATCTGTCTCCCCACTGGACAAGTCTTTTGGTAAGGCTTGTCTAAAAATTTTGAAACTTACCTTTAGACATGCGCCCCTCGGGTGTGGGATGACCCAAGTACTTCTCCTCAAAAACCAAACTTGTGACTTTGAGAACATCCCTGACCTGCTCCTGAGTCGAGACCGGGCATGCTTCACCAAAAAATATAGAGCACTTGTCATAGTTAAAATTTTGGCCCGGGGCCACACTATATAGATCCAAAGATGCTTTAACCTGCTCCGCTTGATCCCTCGATGCCTGAAAAAACAGCAAGGTATCATCTGCAAAAAGCAAGTGGGATATGCCCGGTGCTCTCCTACAAATTTTTACTGGAGCAATATCGCCATCTTGCACCTTGCTTTTCAAAATAGCTGAAAGTCCATCTGCCACAAATAAGAATAAGAACGGAGAGAGTGGGTGTCCTTGCCATAGCCCATGCAACGGTGCAAATGAATCCAGGAGAGTTCCATTTAATTTTATTGAATACCTCACCGATGTGACACACGCCATTATCCAGTCAATCCATCGATGAGAGAACCCTAACCTTTGCATCACCTGCTTCAAGAAATCCCAATCAACTCTATCATAAGCTTTTGACAAGTCCAGCTTATATGCACAAAAGCTCCTTGAGGGATCCTTCTCTTGTTAAATATAATGCAAGCACTCGAAGGCAACCAAAGCATTGTCTGTAATCATCCTACCTGGTATAAAGACACTTTGCTCCACAGAGATTATATCATCTAGCAAGGGCCTTAATCTGTTAACAAGGCACTTTGAAATTACCTTGTAGGTGACATTACAAAGACTTATTGGCCTATAGTCATGCATCCTCGAGGGGTTAGATGTTTTTGGGATGAGCACAATCGATGTATCATTAACACCATCAGGCATAACACCGGAACTGAAAAAATCCCAGACCGCAGCTAGCACCCCCTCTTTCACCGTGCTCCAATTACGCTGGAAGAAACAATCGGGAAAGTTGTCTGGGCCTGGTGCCTTCAAAGGCCCAATTTGAAACAAAGCATCAGAGATCTCCTTGTCCGTAAATGGCGCACACGGCCTGTCATTATTAGCCGGCATCACCACTCGTTCAAACAAACTTACTACTTCAGATGCACTCAAGGTAGTGTATGCAACAAATATATTATGGAAATGCTCATTTGTGATCCTGCTCATCGTTGCAAACTCCGTATGAACGGTGTCGGAGTAATGGGCCACGGGTAGGCTAACCCGAGCCCCAGAACCTTTCAAAACATCGGGCCAGACTGCGCCCCTCAAGACTCCACGATGAAGAGCCGCCTCGTGGGAGTCGGCAGCAACTGTCCCTCACGGCCGAGTTCCAGGGACGACTTCGAATTAAGCCGACTCTTGGGTACCGGCTTCCAGATGGGCCGACTCTTACCTGACGACTTCAAGAGAAGACGACTATGGGAGTCGGCCCGTGACTCCAACCACCTCCTTCCTCCGCCACGATGGAAGGGGCGGAGTACGGTCGCAGCATGGTCGTCTCTACCCCGCTTACAAGGGGCTGGCATGGCTACAGTGTGCCATATCGCTGGAGATCTCCATCATGGCGCAGCACTGTTGCCATGTCTGCCCTGACCTCAGCCCCCGTGGGCAGCACACTGTGCCCACGACGGTCTACCTGTACGGCCCTGAGACGGCGGGACCCGTCCGTCAGTGGGAGTACCGAAGGCGGTGAGAGCGCCACGAAGACGGCCCCGTGGGAGTCGCCCCCCTGGAGTCGGCCGGCCCCTCCCACGGGCCCCGCACGCCATTAACCAGACAAGACGGGGAATGGCGACAGTGATCGCCCGCCAGACGGCGGCACTGTTGCCATGACCCCGTGACCGAGCCAGCGTCATCAAAAGCACCGCTACAGTACCAGGCCTGTCCGTGGGGCCCGCCAGTCGGCGGGCCCCAGAAGTCGGTGGAGAAGACGGCGGCTTGAGAGATAGATGGCTGGGACCCACGCCCGACCGGATTACCATTGTATCCCTGGGGGGGCAGGCCTATATAAGCCCCCCGGGGCACCCATGCAACGGGGATAGCCTCTTTAGCATTAGACTGATCGCATAGGAAGGAGAGAACTAGCCTTGCCCTCTCCTACCTCCAGAAACAGCTCTAGGAGCACCATTGTATTCACTTTGCCATAGTGACCATGCGGAGACCCCGCAGAGCAGCAGTAGGGGTGTTATCTCCTCGGAGAGCCCTGAAGCTGGGTAAGATCCGCCGGCATGCATGTCTTCGCCTCATCCCGCTTCCGGGCACCGGTGACGTTCTACTCGCTCCCACCATGATAAGCCATCCTTTGGCATATGTCGTACCCAATCCCCAACATTTGGCGCCCACCGTGGGGCGAGGTGCACCGTCGTCCGGAGACCTGCTCTGGACGGGAACCCTTTTCCTCCCTGGCGAGCACAGCCAGCCCGGCACACTAGATGGAGTCTGTGCTGACGCGCTGCACGGCGCTGAGATCGCCTGCGCGGCCAGCTGCCTCGCCGAGCTTATCGGCGAGGTTCGCCTCTTCGATGAGCCTGCGTCCGACGCAGGCACGAGCGGCCACGAGAGCCTCCTCGCGGGTCTCCTCGACCAACTCCACGTCGCTGGTGAGCCTGCCGTGGACCTGGAGTCCATGGGATCCACCGACCCGATGCTGGTCGACTCCGACACCGCGTCGCTTGACACGTTCCCCACCAACATGGTGGTCTACGACGAGCCTCTCCCTTGCACGGAGAGCGGTGGAAGCACCATCACGGAGGTCCTCGTCCTCGATCACGGAGAGCGTTCCGGCAAGAGCGCTCACGACCCGCTCGACGCGGCTCTGCGAGACCTGTCCGCGCCGATTCCGGGAGACGCTTACGCCGAGACGCTGGAGGCGCGCCGCCTTCAGCTCGTCGAGGGCGCAAAGAAGCTGGCCAGCATGAGACGCTTGTCAGAAGCCTACCAGCGTGAGATGGATCGCGCTGTGGGCGGCTCGCCGGCTCCGACTGGGCCCAGCCGCCTAGGCGTGGTCCGGCAACGCGGTGTGGCAATCGCCAAACTGTTTGTGGTTGATCGCCCTGTGTACGCCATGCCTGCGGAGAACATCCGCCCGCCCAGGCGGCGGCGGACGAACTCGACAATTTCGAAGGCGAAGAGCGCCGCCTGATGATGGAGCGAGTTCAGCAGCTCCTCGACGCGGCTGCCGCGCAGAACAAAGTCGGCTGCCGCACGGAGGCGCCGCAGCGACAAAATGACGACTTGCCTCCCCTTAGAGATCAAGGCGCGACGTCTCGGACACCAACAGGCGGTGTCCGCGGAAGAAAAGACAAGGATCCGACTGTCAACCACAGTCGGACTCGCATCACCATCGAGCGCGACCAAGACGGCCGCTCCAAAGCGGTGGAACGGCGGGACGACTATCTGCCTCCCCCTCCTCGCAGAGAAAGGCGAGTCTCCCCGCCACCTGTAGAGCATCCGACTCTCGGCGACCGCCTTGGCCGCCGAGAGGGAGTCAGAGAGAATGACGCCCGCCAGCGGATCAACCGACTCCACCGATCCCTGTCGCTGGAAGAAGAAGACGAGTTGGGTCCTCCCTGTTTCAGACCCCGCATCCGAGACGAACCCTTTCCCAAAGTGTTCACGCTCCCCCGAGATACACCCAAGTACACCGGCTCTGTGAAGCCGGAAGATTGGCTAGTTGACTACTCTACGGTCGTCAACATAGCAAACGGCAACAAGCGTGTTGCCGTGAAGTATGTTCCACTCATGCTCCAGGGCACAGCCCGGACGTGGTTGAACAGCCTGAAGCCCCGCAGCATCAACAGCTGGGTCGATTTCACCGAGGCCTTCGTCCGCAACTTCACGAGCACGTGCAAGCGACCTCCCAAGCCTCACCAACTCTCCTTGTGCGTGCAAGGCCCCGACGAGTCCACTCGCAACTACCTCACGCGCTGGACCGAGCTTCGGAACTCCTGCGAGGGCGTGCACGAGGTGCAGGCTATCGAGTACTTTACTGCCGGGTGCAGAGAAGGCACCCTCCTCAAGCACAAGCTCCTCTGCGACGAGCCGGAGACCCTCGATGAGCTGCTGATCACAGCAGACAAGTACGCCACGGCCGACTCCTCCATGAAGGCGGAGATTCAAGTTAGTGCGACTGGCAAAGTCGCCCCTCACGCTCCAAGAACTCCGGCTGGGGACACCAGTCGGCGGCAGCAGCAAAGCGACCACAAGCGCAAAGCCCCACAGCCGGCAAGTGGCGACAGTCGAAGACCAACAGCCGGAGGGGCAGCCTCCGACCAAGCGACAGAAAGGCGGCAAGTCCAACTGGTTGCCGGCCTTCTCCTACGAGCAGACTCTAGATGGCCCCTGCAAGTTCCACAGCGGCGCGAAGCCGTCAAACGACACCACCTGGAAATGCCACTGGCTGACCAGAATCGCCAAGGGAGACGGCCTACTCCCTCCCCCGCCTGCTGGGCCGCCCCCTCCACCGCCGCCCCAGCAGCCGGCTGTCAGGCCAGTTTGCGCGATACAAGACGAGTTCCCAGATGAGCATGGAGCCTATGTGGTGTTTACCAGTGTGGCTGACGATTGACGCAGCAGGCGGCAGCAGCAGCAAGAGGTGAACGCCCCGACTCCCTGTGCTGGCGGCCCCGACTCCCAAAGAGCTCATGCTCCTATACATTGCCGCCACCAGCCGGGTAGTCAGCACAGACATTGTAGTTGAGCGCAAGGAGGAAGGCAAGGCGCTACCTGTCCAGAGACCGGTATATTACCTGAGCGAAGTATTGTCGGCCTCCAAGCAGAACTACCCCCACTACTAGAAGATGTGCTACGGCGTGCACTTTGCCGCCAAGAAATTGAAGCCTTACTTCCAGGAGCATCCAATCACTATGGTCTGCACAGCCCCACTTTCCGAGATCATCGGAAGCCGAGATGCTTCTGGCCGAGTGGCCAAATGGGCCATCGATCTGGCTCCCTACACCATCTACTACCAGCCCCGCACCGCCATCAACTCGCAAGCACTGGCCGACTTCCTCGTCGACTGGGCCGAGACCCAGTACCTACCGCCAGCGCCCGACTCCACCCATTGGCGGATGTATTTTGACGGCTCCAAGATGCACACCGGCTTGGGAGCCGGCGTCGTCCTCACTTCCCCCAAGGGCGACAAGCTCAGATATGCGCTGCAGACCCATTTTGCCGCCTCCAACAACGTCGCTGAGTATGAGGCACTCATTCACGGGCTCCGGCTTGCCAAAGAACTCGTCATTCGCCGGATCTTGTGTTATGGCGACTCTGACTTGGTGGTCCAGCAGTCATCTGGCGATTGGGATGCTAAGGACGCAAACATGGCGAGCTACCGCTTCCTTGTGCAGCAACTCAGCGGATACTTCGAGGGGTGAGAGTTCCTCCACGTGCCAAGAAACAATAACGACCAAGCAGATGCCTTGGCACGAATTGGCTCCACCCGCCAAGCAATACCATCCGGCGTCGCCCTTCGGCGCCTCCTCAAGCCGTCTGTCAAGCCTTCACCAGAAGCAGACTCCATCTTTGTGCCGGCTCCACCCGAAGAAGTCGGATCCGACTCCAAGAGCGCTCCAGTCAAAGCCGGCCTGGGGACTTCAGAACCCGGCCCGGGGACTGTGGCGACCAATCCGATGACTCCAGAACTCGGCCCGGGGACTGTTCCAGTCGGCCCGGGGACTTCATCAATCCAGCAAGCGGCTGCGGACTCCAACCCGTCGCCTCCCAGCCCAGCCGCCCTCGTCCAAGTTGCAGTACTGGTAGTCGAAGAAATAACAGCACCCTCATGGGCACAGCCCATCCTCAAGTTCCTGGTGAGCAGAGAACTGCCAATTGATGAAACCTTGGCTCGGCAAGTACAACGCCGAGCGGCATCCTACACCATAGTCAACAAAGAGCTGGTCAGGCGCAGTATCACTGGCGTCTACCAGCGCTGTGTCGAGCCAGAGCAAGGCCAAGCAATTCTCAAAGACATCCATGAAGGCGAGTGCGGCCACCATGCGGCTTCAAGAGCACTCGTCGCCAAAGCCTTCCGACACGGTTTCTTCTGGCCAACTGCCGTGGAAGAGGCCAAAGAATTAGTCCAAAAGTGCAAGGGGTGCCAGATGTTCCGCTCCAAGCCACATCAGCCGGCTTCCGCACTCAAGACTATCCCCATTTCCTGGCCCTTTGCGGTTTGGGGCCTGGACATGGTGGGGCCATTCAAAACAGCACAAGGCGGCCTAACTCACTTACTTGTCGCGGTGGACAAGTTCACCAAGTGGATAGAAGTGAAGCCCATCAAAAAGTTGAATGGTCCGACTGCAGTGACTTTCATCACCGACATCACGACTCGGTACGGCATACCGCACAGCATCATCACTGACAAATGGCACAAATTTTGCCAAGGGTGCCTTGGCCCGTTTCTGCGTGACTCAGGGCATCCGACTGGACTTAGCGTCCGTTGCCCATCCGCAGTCAAACGTCCAGGTAGAGTGAGCAAATGGCCTCATCCTGTCTGGCATCAAGCCTCGACTGGTCGAACCACTGGAGCGTTCGGCCGGCTGTTGGCTTGACGAGTTTCCGGCCGTCCTCTGGAGTCTGCGCACGACTCCAAACAAGTCAACCGGCTTCACACCCTTCTTCCTCGTCTACGGTGCTGAAGTCGTCATCCCAACGGACATAGAGTTCGACTCTCTGGGAGTCACCATGTACACCGAGGAAGAAGCAGAAGAAGCACGTCAAGACGGTGTCGATCTGCTGGAAGAGGGCCGGCTGTTGGCACTCAGCCGGTCCAGCATCTACCAGCAGAGCCTGCACCGATACTACAACAGGAAGGTCAGGCCGAGATCTTTCCAAGAGGGCGACCTTGTGCTCCGGCTGATCCAGCGAACAGCCGGCCAGCACAAGCTGTCGGCGCCTTGGGAAGGCCCCTTCATTATCAGCAAGGCACTGGGAAACGACTCCTACTACCTGATCGATGCTCAGAAGCCCCGAGCACGCAAGAGGGACGACTCCGGCAAAGAGACGGAGCGCCCATGGAATGCAAATCTTCTCTGAAGATTTAATAGTTGATGCAGTATGTATCACGCTACCCTTTGTATTAAAGTACCAAGACTTCGGGCCCCCCGAGACGAGCTCGGGGACTGCCCTTTTTTGTTATCTGTATGATAAGAATTATGCCTTCGAGTATATTACTCTTTGTTAATGCTGCTTGGCATCGGGCTCGACTACTCGGCCCGGGGACTCGCCGCCCCCGCTATGAAGTGCTTCCCGCAGTCAGACAAGTAGTGTGTGGAGCCTAAGCCGTCTCCTGTCAGAAGCCGCAGCTTGCAGAGCGATTGTTTTGTAGGCAGGAGTAAGGAAGAATGGGCGCCCACACGAAAAATGGCTAAGGACCCAAAGCACAAACATAGCTTAAGACGGCTTCCAGCTTCTTTCAAGCAAAAGCCGACTCATGAGTAGTCGGCTTGCCTCTTTCTTCTAGCCTCTCTTAAGTAAAGCCGACTCGTAAGTAGTCGGCTTACCGCTTTCTATCTGACTTGTTAAAAAGACTCTAAAATGTCCAAGTACCTGCCTTCCCAAAGTATCCAAGTGTTTGATCCAGTGGCAGTCCGTAGAGCGGTTGTCCGACTGGCAAGGTGGCGACTAAGGGAAGGCAGCAAAGGAAAAAGCCAAAAGAGCAACAAGAAAGGAAAGATAGAACTCGAATAAATATTTACATAACATAGGCCCTTGGCCGAATCTTCAAGTAGAAGTTCAAAATACACCCCACGGGTGGAATTGTTCGAATTAACAAAGTTCTTCAAGGAATACTAAGGCAGATAAAGTGAAAGCAAAGATGGCAGCCTAGGAGGCGGCATCCGGGTTCGGAGGGTCGGAGGAGACGACGGTGTCAGGCACCGGGGCGGCCGGCTGGGCAGTCTCGGCTTGATCGTCTCTGGCGGCAGCCGCCTTCTTCGGACGCGACTCGTTGCTGGAGGCGCGGTCGAGCTAAGGCTGGTCGCCCGTTCCATCTTTTGGCACCTCCGTCTCACCTTCGTGCTCCGCCTCGCCTTCCTCCTCAGTGCTGGAAGCAATCACCTCCGCCGAGTCCTCGTCATAATCGGGGTTCATCCCGAACCACTCCGGCGGCGCCTCCCTGCCGTCTTCAGCCTGATTAGGGACGAAGATGCTGGTGTCGGCATAGTCGGTGATTGCCGCAGCACGAGCGACGAGGGCGTCTTCCATAGCTACCAGCTCCGCCTGGGCCCCTGACCGGAACGCGGCCAGACGGTCCAGGTCCAGCCCTGGATACCTCGCCTTGACAAATTCCAAGGCCTGGCGCACTCCAGCCCGGGCCGAGGAACCCTTCCAAGCCTCAAGACGACCGGCTGCGACCTCCAGCCAGTCGGCAGTCCGACTGGCAGTGCGCAGAACCGGCATGTCTGGCCACAGGGTGGCAATAGCCTAGGCGCCGGCACGCTGAAGCCGGCGCAGCATCCGATGGGCCGGCCACAGACGAGCCTCGATGCTCAGAAGCTGCTCGTCAAGGATCCGGGGGGCGTTGGCGGCAATCTCCGCACCATCTGCCCTCCGCGCCTCGTGATCTGCCTCGATGGCGTGAGTGGCCACCTGCGAGTGGCTAGGGAGGAAGTCTGCCGAGACAAAAAAGAAGCAAGTCAGAATCAGGAGTCGCCCGACCCGCAGTCAGTGGCTCAAAGAAAGTAAAGAAACTCACCGTTGACGATGTCCTCAATCTCATGGAAGCCGGAAGTCAGCTGCGCCTCCTTGTCGGTCCAGGAGGAGCGCTCGCTCTCGAACTCGGCCAGGAGTGCAGCCTCTTTCTTCTCTGCCTCCTCCTGCGCCTTCTTGAGCAGCTCCTTTTGCTCCGCCAGCTGCGCGGCCAGCAGATCATGCTTCGCGACAAGCTTACCGCACTCCTCCCCCTTGGCGCGCAAGGCGGTGTTGGCCTCGCCCAGCTGCTGCTGAAGAGTGGCGTTGGCCTCTGAAGAATAAAAAAGAAAGAAGTTAAGTCGTCAACAAAGAAAGTCGCTGAGAAGATCCGGCCCGACTGCTTAGCAGTCGGCCCAAATCTCGGGGACTACAGCCCGCAGGTGCGCCAGCGCGCCCCCGCGAAGAAGAAGGAAGACTCACTACGACTCTCTGACAAGTCGGCGGTCCGCTTGCTCAGCTCCTCAACATTGCAGTTGAAGGCAGTGACGTGGAGGTTGTGGTACTCTTGCAACAAGAATTTTTAGACGAAGATAAGTATCGGAACTCGCCAGAAGGAGTTCTGAGCCGCCTGCTCAGCAGCCGGCCTGAAACTCGGGGACTACGCCCAGTGGGTGCGCTGGCGCGCCCCCACAGAGAATGATAAAGAAAAGCAAAGTCAAAAATGAAGAATACCCGGACGGATACTCGCGATGCCAGATGCGACTTGGTGCAGGCCTGGATGGCGTCGCCCTCGGCTTGCAGCTTCGCTTGAACGTCCAGAAGCGCCTAGCTCAGCGGACCCATGCCGCCTCCTCGCACCCACCCAATAGGCGCGACGCTCATCGCCTTGGCGTCTGGGATGGCCGAGCTGGCGGCACCGGTCTCCAACGGGCGTGGCGCTGAAGTCACCTTCTCAAGGCGGCGGCACACTAGCGAGGCGACTTGAAGGAGCAGCCTCGCCTCGGACTCATCCGCAGTTGGCGGCGCCGGCGGGCCCGCCGGCTGTTTACCCCGTGCGTTCACAGACGGCGGCGGGGGCGGCGGAGGTGGCGCGGCCGTGTCTGACATGGAGGCCTCGCCGCTCCCCCTCTCCATGATAGGCTGCTCGCCGCCAGCTTCCCCAGTCTGCCCCGTGAACTCCGAGGGTGGCGGCGCGGAGTTCAGCGGGATGACAAGCTGCGCCGATTGGAAGCGCGCCACCTCCTCAGCTTGCTGCCTTGCCGCCACGGCGGCTTCGGCCTCGTCCAACTTCCTCTGGGCGGAGGCAGCCGCCTTCTCGGCCTCCGCCTTCTCCAGACGGGCGGCTTCGTCCTCGTCGTGCTTCTCCTGCGCGTTCTGCTCCGTCGCCTCCCGAAGGTCGGCGGCGGGATTAATCCGCCGAGTATTGGCGGAAGTCTCCGCCGACCCCATGACGGAGGCGGCGGCGACCCTCTCGAAGGTGAGGGGAGCCCTGAGGCAAAGAAAGCTTGTAAAAGATTTGGATAAAAATCCACCAAGAGCAAAACAAGTCAAGAGCGGAGGCACTTACGCGGAGACCAGCGGCGGCTTCTTCACTTCCTTGCGGAAGCGGTTGGCCTTCGCGAGCGCCTCTTCCCGCTTGGTCGCGGCGGCCGCCCCCTTGAACTCCTTCGACCGGCCGCCAAGCAAGCTCGGCTCGGCCCGGCGCCTCTTCGCGCCGCCTTGGCCATCCAAGCCGGCGGAGGAGCCCGCGCCCGGATGGCCAACCCTCGGTTGGCGGCGCGAGACGACTTCCCCCTCGGTGTCGTCATCAGGCCAGTCGGCAAAGGTGGCCGACGGCCTGAAGCCTCCTCCTCCTCCTTCGGCGTCGGCCTCCATCGCCGCGGCCCCCAAGTCCGGGTCGTTGATGTCGTTGTCCGCTCGATCGGGGACGAACTGGCGGGCCGAGCCCGCGGTGCCGGCTGAAGGCTGGATGAGGGGGTTCTGACTCAAGAAAAACCAAAAAGATTAGAAGTCGGATTCGACTGCAGAGAAGACAATAGAAGAAGAAAGACGACTTACGACAGGCGGGGGGTTGGCGCGTGAGTACGGCTCCTTGCCGAATTGCCAAGTCGCCGCGAGGTTGCAGTTTGAGATATAGTTCACCATGTGCGCCACCTCCGCGTGGGGCATGTCCTTGGAGCAGAGCCGACTCGGATCCCGGTGGAAGCTCATCTGACAGATCAGATGAGGTCGGCCTTGGAGCGGGAGGACTCGGCGCGCCACGAAGGTGGCCAGCAAGTTGGACCCGGTCAGGCCCTCCGACTACGTCAGCTCTCGGAGTCGTGCAACGGCAGCGGCACCAGCGGGAGTCAGCGTCTTGACCCGGTGGGACCAGCTGGGGAGTCTCCCAGACGGTGCACCGGCTTCGAAAGGCGGTAGATTGACCCAGTCACCGTCTGCGGCGACGTTCTTCACTTAGAAGTAAGAACGCTGCCACATCTTCACCGACTTGATCAGCGGAATGGCGGGAAAAGGGTTGTCGGCCGTTGATCTCTGCATCGCGATGAAGGCGTCGCACTAGGCCGGCACGCCGGCGACGTGCGTGCCGAGCTTGGACTGGAAGAACTCTCCCCACAGTTCGATTGTGGGGAGAACGCCGAGGAAGCCTTCGCACAAGGTGTCGAAGGCAGCCAGCAGCACCACCGTGTTCGAGGTGAGGTGGTGCGGCTGGAGCCCGTGGAACTCCAAGAAGGAGCGGAAGAAGCCGCTCGCCGGCAGCCCCAAGCCGCGCATGAGGTGCGAGCGGAACACGACCCGCTCGCCCTCCTCCGGCGCCGGCACTATTTCCCTCTCCAGCGCGACACGGGCTCGTACTAGGTCCGCGCCGGGGAGGCGACGCGTCTTGCGGAGGAACTCGATGATGTCGTCATCCACCTCAGAGTCGTCCCACACGCCGGAGCGCATGGCAGCAGGTGCGGCGGTGGAGGAAGAGCTCATCATCACAAGCGTGGCATAGCTCGGTACGGCGGCGGCGAGAGGGAGAAGAATCAAGGGGAGTGGGGGAGATGGGCGCGCGTGCTTCGCCGCTCCTCTCCTCCCGCCTACTTATAGGCTCATAGGGCTGAGAAGCCGATGGGGCGGGCGTGGGATTAACTGCGCCCCGGCCCCCACGCCCCCCACGATTTACCACACGCAGTAACTGCGTGCAGTTACAGCGTGGGAAACCCAACCGTCCGCACGGACACAGCAAATCCGCTCGCGTGCCAAGGCACGGTAGTGGCGGGCCCCGCCTAAGGTCCTGTCCCATCGTGCGCGTGGGTGGGCAGACTGACCCCACCACGTGGCGCCACGCGACGGACCCGCAACGGGCGGTTGCTCGGAAGCTTATCAGGCACGCCGCCTGGACCACGCTGCGACGTTCAACCCTCTAAGAGGCAAGACGGCCTTCTGCGAGTCCGACTCCAGCTAGTCGGCCTGGAGGAAGACGGCCAAGCGAGGTCGAGATTCCACCCCCGGAGGGATGAAACTGTTGAGGCTCCCCGGCGCGTCTCCCGCGGCGCCTCACTAGCTTCGGGGACTACTGTCGGAGTAATGGGCCACGGGTAGGCTAACCCGAGCCCCAGAACCTTTCAAAACATCGGGGCAGACTGCGCCCCTCAAGACTCCACGATGAAGAGCCGCCTCCTGGGAGTCGGCAGCAACTGTCCCTCGCGGCCGAGTTCCAGGGACGACTTCGAATTAAGCCGACTCTTGGGTACCGGCTTCCGGATGGGCCGACTCTTAGCTGACGACTTCAAGAGAAGACGACTATGGGAGTCGGCCCGTGACTCCAACCACCTCCTTCCTCCGCCACGATGGACGGGGCGGAGTACAGTCGCAGCATGGCCGTCTCTACCCCGCTTATGAGGGGCTGGCATGGCTACAGTGCGTCGTATCGCTGGAGATCTCTATCGTGGCGCAGCACTATTGCCATGCCTGCCCTGACCTCAGCCCCCATGGGCGGCACACTGTGCCCACGACGGTCTACCTGTACGGCCCTGAGACGGCGGGACCCATCCGTCAGCGAGAGTACCGAAGGCGGCGAGAGCGCCACAAAGACGGCCCCATGGGAGTCGGCCACATGGACTCGGCCGGCCCCTCCCACGGGCCTCGCACGCCATTAACCAGACAAGACGGGGAATGGCGACAGTGATCGCCCGCCAGACGGCGGCACTGTTGCCATGACCCCGTGACCGAGCCAGCGTCATCAAAAGCACCGCTACAGTACCAGGCCTGTCCGCGGGGCCTGCCAGTCGGCGGGCCCCAGAAGTCGGCGGAGAAGACGGCGGCCTGAGAGACAGACGGCTGGGACCCACGCCCGGCCGGATTACCATTGTATCCCTGGGGGGGCAGGCCTATATAAGCCCCCCGATGCACCCATGCAACGGGGATAGCCTCTTTAGCATTAGATCGATCGCATAGGAAGGAGAGAACTAGCCTTGCCCTCTCCTACCTCCAGAAACAGCTCTAGGAGCACCATTGTATTCACTTTGCCATAGTGACCATGCGGAGACCCCGCAGAGCAGCAGTAGGGGTGTTATCTCCTCGGAGAGCCCTGAAGCTGGGTAAGATCCGCCGGCGTGCATGTCTTCGCCTCATCCCGCTTCCGGGCACCGGCGACGTTCTACTCGCTCCCACCATGATAAGCCATCCTTTGGCATATGTCGTACCCAACCCCCGACAAATGGTTCTGATGTTGTCCGTCAATTCCCTAATCTTATTCTTCCTCACTCTCCAAACCGCTTTGCTTTGAAAGTATTTTGTATTTCGATCTCCTTCTGTCGGTGTACTACAGTAGGGGTACCCTAGTATCCCGAACTCGTGCACGGGCAGTTGCAGCGCCCCGCGGCAAGGCTTGCCGGGTGACCGCCAAGACCCTCCGTGGTTCCCTTGTCGACCATTCAAGAACAAAGTACTCAAACCAAGGCCCCGGCAAGAGGAGCTTGCCAGGAAGGCCAACCCAGGCCCCGGCAAGAGGAGCTTGCCGGGAAGAGACAAGACCCCGGCAAGAGAAGCTTGCCGGGAAGGCCACTCAAGGCATACCAAGAAAGCTTGCCGCGACGCGCCCTGCGTCCCGGCAAGGCCCGGTGAGCGACAAGCTCCCAAACACGACAAGACGACGACCGCGGCAAGGAGCTTGCCGCGGGAAACCCCCACTTCGTGCCCGCGCTCCAGCACACCTGCTAACGTGTCGCTCTAGGACTCTCCCAAGCACACGTGGCAGGAGGCTGTGCAGCTAGGGGTGCGAGGTGGCAAGCGGAGATGAAGAGAAGGCCATCGTGGCAAACGGTGGTGCTCCTAACGGTCACTTTTTGCACTGTTTAGGCAACTCAGACAGGCATTCAATGACCTTGTCCCCTGCCGTCAGAGTTAGGTAGGGTGCACTGTATCTACAGTAGCGGTAGCCGTACCTACCGCATCCTTTTCCATTTTTACCCTTCTAGTCTACGTTGCCACCTGTCAGTGACCCCTTGAAAGTATAAAAGGAGGCCCAGGCGCAACGTAGAGGGGGTTCGGCCGGTTCGGCTCATTGGAAACACCAGGAACACTCTCACGCTCAGTCTGGAAGCGTCCATCGCTCCTAAGCAAGAATTCAATACACACAAACAAGCAGTAGTAGGGTTTTACGCATCCGTGCGGCCCGAAGCTGGGTAAAAACCGCTCGCGTGTAGCGCCTCGATCCGCTCTTTGTGCAACCTCCGCCCTCACCGAACCGAAAGGGGCCCTGTCCCCATAGGTGTTGGTGGAATCAGCCTCCCCGACATCTCCGGCGCGCCAGCTTTGCCTCCGCCGGCGGCTCCTCCCCCCATGGCGGTCCATATAGGGGACGACCCTTGCGAGTTCTTCGTCAAGCTGCGCCGGGCGCCTTGTCGTCGCCTCTGGCTTCCAGCTCCGTTTGCGCGCGCGATGGAGTTGGACCCGCCCGAGACACTGAGACTGCACATGAGGGGTTGTGGGATCAGCGGCACGCGAGTCCGCGTTGTATTCCCAGCCCTAATGTGATGTATCTTGATCGAGGGTGGAAGACGTTCGCCCGTATCCACAGCCTGATGGAGGGTTTTACCCTCCATTTTAAGTTGATGGAGGGCGATCTCCTCTCCGTCAAGGTCTTCGGGTGCTTCGGCACTCGGGCGAAGTGCTGCGTGGACAGCTCCTCCGACAGCGAAGGCTCCTCCTCGAGCGAGAGTGACGAGGAGGAGAGCGACAGCGACGACGAGGGTAGCGGGCGGCGGGGTGGCGGGTCCGACTAGGCGTCGGGCGCCGCCTTGCGTGGCACCGGCGACCCCATCATCCGTGTCGCCGGCTCCTTGAACTCCCCGGGGTCGTCTCCTTGGGCGGCTGGCGTAGGGAGGCTGCGGAAGGGGAAGGGGGCTGGCGACAAGGCCGTCAGGTCGGAGTATGAGGGCGTGGTGCCCTCGACAGCGTGCTGACGTCCTGCCGCCCCGTCTTCGAGCCCCGCTTCCAGCGCCGCCATCGCCGTCCAGCCTTCGGACGGCCCCCGGGATGTTCTCTTGGTGTCTTCTGGCACCCGTAGCTCGCCTAGGCGCTCCTTTTTCCCTTTTCGCCTCCTTGACCTGCCTCCTGAGGAGAGGGACAGGAAAGGGATTACGGGCATCTTATCTTTTTAATTTGTAAGCCTTCGGGCCTTAGCTGTATCTAGAACTTGTAATCCTCTCTTTCATGTTTTTCATCCTCTATGGACTGTACCTGAGTGGGATGTTTTTTAATGAAAAGGGGATGCTTGCCGGGTTATTTGTCTCGTGAGTTGAACCCACACCAAGGAGCAAATCCTTGGTATCTCTCGGACAGACATTTCATCTCCCGGCAACAGGCCCTGCCGCCTTCCCACGTCGCTCGACCTTTCTCACGCCTTTGACGGAGGCAGGAACGAGGTGGGTGCGGTCTCCTCGTTTCATCCCTTTGCTGCCGCGACTACGACCAAACTTGGCCCCGGGAACGAGCCCCAGGGCCTAGAGTTGAGGGAGCACGGCAGTTTTAGGGAAGAAACGCGGTTTCGCATTCCCCAGTCCATAAGAGGATGCATGATGAGGGATGAAAAACTTATCTGATATAGCAGCCCCCAGCAACTCTGGTTTGCCGTGGACGATTCTTGGCACTCGCAGCCCCCAGCGATACTGGCTTGCCGGGGCCCAGGTGCCGGCGCGCCCTTCTTCTCCTTTTCGTCCTCAAGCAGTCTGGCCAGGATATGCGAGCCCTGCGGACGAAAGAGAGGCAAAGGACGGACACTCGACCTCTAGCGTAGATTAGGCCGTCCGTTTTCTTCTTTTCTTGTCGCTGCCAGTCATGTCATGGGAACACTTTATTAGAGGCGCGACAAGTTTCCTTCTCTTCACTATAGGGTTCTTTCCCAGTGTGCCTTTATGGTCCGAAGGGATCCCTACACCATTGGTTTCACCATACTCCAATCGAAGGACCACATCGGCCACCATGCCTCCCAAGTTCTGCATGCCCTGGCCATGCACATTGACCACACCATCATCATCCACAAGCCTCTTTCTCATTGTACATTCCTCTGCCGCCTTCATCATCTTAAACTGCATGATATCCATCCCCACTGTCAGCTCCACACCTTCCCCTTTCTGAGTATCCACATCCGCCCTCTCCTCCATGGCATCTGCCCTGCTTCCTCTAGCTCTGCCTCCTCTACCACCCCTCCTTCCTCCACGCCCCCCTGCAGGGCCAGCACCCCCTCTACCTCCATCACTCCCTCCTCCTCTACCACCTCGGACACCAGAGCCCACTGGTTCACTTACCCAATGCAGCCAATCCCCCCATTCATAGAGCGGGCCATCATGTACTCCATCTCCACATTCCTCCACAACATGTCCCATACGCCCACAAAAATAGCAGAAATCTGGAAGTTTTTCATAAAACACCGAGTATCTCATCCTCTCATTCAAGGTAATGTGCACAAACCTTACTAATGGTATGGTTACATTAACAAACACCCGAACTCTCAAGAAGTTTGACGGGTTGATCCTTCCTTCATTCACCGTATCTGTAAACGGAGGTTCTCCTACCTTCTTTGCAACCTTCTCAGCCAACTCCTTCTTCCTCGTCAATCCTTCCGGTAACCCTTTAACCCTAGACCACAATGGATACATGTTCAACTCATATTCTTCTACATCTGAGAAGCCATCATACTCTACTAACACCACCGGATCCCTCCTGAACTGCCACGGTCCCCCTTCCATCACACGCTTCCAATCTCCCAAACAATGGCATTGAGCCAAGAGCAAGTTGGTGCCCTTAATGTTGAAGGTCACTCCCTGCGCACAAGCCCATGCGTTCCTCATGGAATTAAGCAGAGAAGCATGGCTAAACGGCCGTAGGGTATGAACCATAAAAAGCGCCATCCAAAGTACATCCTTGATCAGATCCTCAAACTCCCCGGACAGATCCAGATCTTCTTCCTCCTCCCCTTGCAACTTGAGGTTCTCAAACGCGCCATCTAGATCGTGATCTAGCCCATACTGATCCCAATCTGCCTCCTCCTCGTCCTTCTGAGCATCCGCTTCCGCCCCGCCTATTGTCCTCACTTCATCATCATCGCCCTTCGTCGTCGTGTTCCCCGAGCCAAACCCGTCACCCGTAGATGGACCTTCAACCCTAGCCTCCGCTACTTCCGGTTTCTCCATCCCACCTTGCACCTCTTGACTGCTCAAGTCCCCCATGCAATCGTCGGAGTCCACTTCTGCCAAACCTTCGTCGTCCTCCGCTCGAGAACCCGCTGTCGATCGATGAGTTTTACGTAAGATTTGGTGTACTTCAGCGGCGCCGCCGAAGGAAGGGTTGGACCCTGGGAAACCCTAGGGGAAAACTATAAGCTACTATTAACACTTTTTAATACTTATGTGAACATTTTCTTAACTAAATGTTTTACAAAAATATGCACATTTTTTAAATTACACAAATATATTCTAACATGTGAATATAGTTTTGACATCAAGTGCATGATTTTGAAAATAGGAAACATTTTTCTAGCTGCACATTCCGTGTAATACTAAACACTTTTTAGAAACATAAACATTTTTATCATTAACCAGATTATATAAGTAAGTAGAATAAATATTTGATTTGAGATCCTTAAGAAAAGAAAAAACAACCATACATTTTGATTGGCTGCCCCAAGTAGACCCACTTAGTCTGTTTAGGCAACCGAATAGAGTTTTTTGGATACACTAGTAAATGTTTGCGTGCAATGCACGTTGATATTAGGTAATATATTAATTACATGTAAATATTAGGTAGGATATTATTTGTGCATTAATTATGTGATTAGCATTGGCCTTAATATTTGGTATGATGTTAACTGCACACTAAACATGTTGAACGCTCATCATTGGAGCAGACTCAGTCGTTGGATTGACCTGATTTGACGGCCAGGATTTGTTGGGTCTGCCCCTTTGGGTCTATTTATATTGGTATAGATAACGGACACCTACTAGGGCACCCCTATATCTTGCTTTCAGCAAGTCTAACTTCTGACTCGCTCAAGGGGGAGAGCAAGGTGGGCATGCCCATGTGCGTGGGGTGGGCACAACCTGTTTTCTGTTTTTCTTTTATGTTTTCTATTTTTGTTTTCATTAACTTTTGTATTTTTCTATAACTAAAAATATTCTACAAAAACACTCTATAAAAAAATTGGAAAATGTTGAACAAGTATTTGAAAAATATTAATCAAGCATTCAAAAAATGTGGAACAAGTATTTCAAAAAAAGTTGAACGGAAATTTGAAAAACATTTGAACAAGCATTCAGAAAATGTGGACAAAATATTTTAAAAATGTTGAACAAGTTTGAAAAGATGTTGAACAAGTACTTAAAAAATTTGTTAGGTAAGCATTTGGAAAATGTTGAACAAGTATTTGAAAAATGTTAATCAAGCATTCGTAAAATGTTGAACGTGTAGAAAAATTGTTGATCATGTATTAAAAAATGAATCTTTTTGATCATGTATAGAAAAATGTTAATCAAGAACTTTTCAAAAATGTTGAACAAGTATTTAAAAAATGTTAAGCAAGTATTTGTGAAATGTAAAATGTGTACAGAAAAAATGTTGATCATCTATTAAAAAATGATGAAAAAATTGATCATGAATATAAAATGTTAATCAAGCATTTGAAAAAAATGTTGAACAAATGTTTGAATAATGTTAATCAAGCATTTGAAAATGCTAAATGTCTATAGAAAAATGTTGACATATATTCAGAAAATATTACATATTGTTATTTGAAAACTGTTAATCAAGCATTTGAGAAAACTTAAAAAAGTGTGTATAGAAAAAATATTGACCAAGTGTTCAAAAAATGTTAGTCTTGTATTTGAAAAATGTAATCAAGCATTTGCAAAATGTTTAAAATGTGTATTAGAAAAAAGGTTGAAAATATATTTAAAAAATAGTAAATTTGTATTGAAAAAATGTTAGACAGTTATTAGAAAAATGTTGGTGACATATATGAAAAATGTAGAATGAAATCCAAAGAAACAAAGAAAAATCAATAGAAAAAAACAGAGAAGAAATAAGAAAAGAAAAAGAAACCAAGAAGATAAAAAACCGATGAAAAATGAGAAAGAAAGAAACAAGAACAGAAAAAGGAAACCTAGTAAAAACCAAGAAAGTAATAAAGAAAACCACAAAATAAAGAAAAGAAAAAAATAATGAAAATAGAGAAAAATCAGTGCAAACAAAAGAAAAAACAAAATAAAAAACCTGGAAAAATCGGAGAAGAAACAATGGAAAGCCCGCTGGATTCGAATTAAGTCCGATCTACTAGTTTAGCACGACTGCGCTTCTATCCCAGTGGCAAGCAGCTCATGCAATCACCACTGGAGCAAGTTTTGAATCCCCCAACGTGTTCCCTTTCCTCTCCTTATTTCTTTTAGTGCCTGTTACTATACAATTTGATGCAAGATATCGTTTCGTCTCGCATAATGTGAGATATAGTCACCGCGCACCTACTAGCATACTTCTACCAGCGCTAGTTCCTAACTGGATCGCTCTCTCCTTCATCTGGTTTTCAAACCTTTTAGAAGGTCCATCCTAGTTTCTCTTGTTTCTGCTTCTATTTTTTTTGTTTTTATTCAATGTTATTTGTTTTTTGTCTTTCCTTTCTGTTTTAAAAATTATTATTATTAACAAAACTTATGATTTTTAGTTGAAATTTCAAGTATTTTCAAATTGCCTCATTTTTTAGAAATTCGGGAACATTTTTTAATTCATTTTTTTCTATTTGCAAATAATTGTTCAAATCTATGAACATTGTTTCAAATTCTTGGTATTTTTCCTCTGGCTCCACTCCTCCAAAAAGCATAGGGTTCCTTTGTTTGTAGCAGGCGCCGTCACTGGTCCGCCTCATCTTCGGTGGCCTTAAGGCCATGGGGCGCGGTAGATCCCGGCACTTATCGGCGGGAGGGCTCCGTTTTTAAATCTTTCGTTGAGATTTGTTAGGGTTTGTGTCCTACTCAGGAAGACGAGACGGTGGCGGCTCCCTGAAGATGGAATAAGGTTTTCCCCATCTGGTCCCTATTCCGGTAGTGCATCTAGCATCATTGGAAGGCATGTGGAGGTGTGTTTTCGGTGGATCTATCTTTGGTGGATCTGCTCGGATGTGGTCAATATTCGTCTACATTTGTGTGTCTTCAGGTTGGATCATTCTGATCTACGCTGCTCTTCATCGGCAATGGTTGATGTTTTGGTGCGCAGGTCCTACGGGCCTGTGCACGACGACTTCCCAACTGTCTACAACAACAAGTTTTGCACAGCTCTGACGATGGAGGGGCGATGATAGCGGTGCACCTTTGGCTTTGTTCAGTGCTTGTAGTCGACACTAGGTGGTCTACGGATTGATGTCTATTTTATTATTTCTCGTCTTCGCTTTACTGCCATGATTGAAGATAAATAGATCCGAAGTTTTCTAAACAAAAAATCATGATTTTTTTGGATATTTTTGAATTTTGGATTTTTTAACAAAAATCAAATATTTTTAAAATCTATGTGAACCGATGGTGTGTTCTTTCAATAGAAAATGCTGACTTTTTGACATCAAAGTACTCTTTTGTTGCAAGGTGATTATCATATTATCTTTTACGAGACTATCAACAATCTCTATGGGTGGATGTTCCATGGAAATCCCAGAGTACCCGTATGATTACCCTAGGTCCGCCACCCAGACTCGAAGGGATCATATGATATTTCATGCCTAAAAACTTCCGTGTGCAGCCACAAGCCATTATGGGCTCTGGCGTAGTTGAGTAAGTTGTGTGACCTCTTTCAGTGGTAGACTAGCAGATGTAGGGGAAAGTAGGTGTACCAGTCTACCGAGAGTAAAGAATAAATACTTCAGAAAGGCTATGTCTCGATCTTCCGATCATGGAGGTGGTCGAGTCTTGTGGGGAAAAGTGCGCAAATCTCTACAGAGTATACAAACTAATCATGGTTAGTTGTGTCCCCGGTTATGGACAATTTGAGTATCTGGAAGTGAATATTTTGTTAATCTCATCACTCTATTTACTTAATGTATTAGGTTTATTGATTATACTTGGATAATTTTGGGATTTAGTTGGAGGAACCTTCTCAATAATGACATAAACTCGATAGTAAATAAAATTTATTCCTTTGTTGTAGGGAAAAATTAGCTTTATGCAAACTTAACTTAGAGCCTGCACTAGCCAAATATGCATGTAGAAATAGTCTCTTTCATTCATTTGCTCTACAATGTGACTCTGCCAGCATATTCCATGTACTGACCTACACAGTTGCAACGTCTCATGTTGCAGAGTTGTCCGACGAAGAATAAGGTGCGCTAGGTCGTTGTCATGCACTCAGTTATGTCGTGGAGTTGATGGACTCATTTATCTTCAAAGCTTCCGTAGTTACTTTACTTAGATGGCCTTCAGCCATATTATTTTTGTAATAAATACTCTTTATGAGGACCTCGATGTAATAAGTGTGTGATTGAACTCTATTATAATTCCTCGGGTACTATGTGTGTCAGCATACTGATCCATGATGACACTTAAGCACAGAGACTTCGATCCATTGGGATCGGGTTGCTACAAGATGGTATCAGAGCACACGCTGACTGTAGGACACGACCACTAGGAAAAGCCACATGATACTCTTCTCTATTCATTTCTAATCCTACTCTATTTCTACTCTATAGATGTCGGACCCAGGAACAAGTTCACTCAGCCGGATGACGACACCCCCTTCGGATGACACTTGAAGGAAGTCACAAAGTACCTGAACATCGGTCTACCAAGCTTCACCGGAACCTTCACTGTGACTTTACCAGAAGTGGAGCGCTGGAGGACTAAAGTTTGTGTACCTGGAAGGACTTTCGCACCAACTATCGAGCCCATTGATTTTACCTTGGATGCACCAACTTGGAGCTTAGGAAAGAGCATGGCAGCCCACATCACCTTTGGACACATCAACTGGGTGAGCTTCAGGTTGGATGCACAGATGCGGAGAGAGTGTGCTTTGTTGTACATCATCTTGATGGACCCGCAGCCTCGTGGTGGGAGAATTTCACCGCCACTTACCCCATTGCTACAGTTACATGGGATCAGTTTCAGCAGGCCTTCCGCACCGCACATGTCTCAGCTGGAGCCATGAGTTTGAAGAAGCGTGAGTTCCGCAACTTATGCCAACGGAGTCGTACAGTGGGGTAGTATGTGGATGAGTTCAGCAAGTTAGCACGCTATGTTGGGAAACGTAGCAATTTCAAAATTTTCCTACAATCACGCAAGATCTATCTAGGATATGCATAGCAACGAGAGGGGAGAGTGTGTCCATGTATCCTCGTAGACCGAAAGCGCAAGCATTTAGTTAACGCGGTTGATGTGGTCGAACGTCTTCGTGATCCAACCGATCCAAGTACCGAACGTACGGCACCTCCACGTTCAGCACACGTTCAGCTTGATGACGTCCCTCATACTCTTGATCCAGTTGAGGACAAGGGCGAGTTACATTAGCACGACAGCGTGGTGACGGTGATGATGATGTTACTGGCGCAGGGCTTCGCCTAAGCACTATGACGATATGATCGAGGTGTGTAACTATGGAGGGGGGCACCACACATGGCTAAGGCAAAACTTGGTGTGTTCTAGGATGCCACTTCCCCCGTATATAAAGGAGGGAGGAGGAGGAGTCCGGACCTAGAGGGGGCGTGCCAAGGGGAGGAGTCCTACTTGGACACCTGGTCCAAGTAGGATTCGCCCTCCCTTTCCTATTCCAACTAGGAGAAGGAAGGAAGGGGGAAGAGGGGAGAAGGAAGGAATGGGGCACCGCCCCCTCCTAGTCCAATTCGGACCAGCCCATGGGGGGCGCGGCCACCCCTTGTAGCTCCTCTCTCTTTTCCAATAAAGCCCATTAAGGCCCATCAACTCCCCGGGGGGTTCTGGTAACCTCCCGGTACTCTAGAAAATACCCGAACTTCTCCGGAACCATTCCGATGTCCGAATATAGCCTTCCAATATATCAGTCTATATGTCTCGACCATTTCGAGACTCCTCGTCATGTCCGTGATCTCATATGGGACTCCGAACAAACTTCGGTCATCAAAACACATAACTCATAATACAAATCATCATCGAATGTTAAGCGTGCGGACCCTACGGGTTCGAAAACTATGTATACATGATCGAGACATATCTCCGATCAATAACCAATAGCGGAACCTGGATTCTCATATTGGCTCCTACATATTCTACAAAGATCTTTATCGGTCAAACAGCATAACAACATGCGTTGTTCCCTTTGTCATCGGTATCTTACTTGCTTGAGATTCGATCGTCGGTATCATCATACCTAGTTCAATCTCGTTACCGGCAAGTCTCTTTACTCGTTCTATAATGCTTAATCCCGCAACTAACTCACTAGACACATTGCTTGCAAGGCTTATAGTGATGAGCATTACCGAGAGGGCCCAGAGATACCTCTCCGAAACACGGAGTGACAAATCCTAATCTCGATCTATGCCAACCCAACAAACACCTTCGGAGACACCTGTAGAGCATCTTTATAATCACCCATTTACGTTGTGACGTTTGATAGCACACAAGGTGTTCTTCCGATATTCTGGAGTTGCATAATCTCATAGTCCGAGGAACATGTGTAAGTCATGAAGAAAGCAGTAACAATGAAACTGTAACGATCATAATGCTAAGCTCATAGATGGGTGTTGTCCATCACATCATTCTCCTAATGATGTGATCCCGTTCATCAAATGACAACACATGTCTATGGTTAGGAAACATAACCATCTTTGATCAACGAGCTAGTCAAGTAGAGGCATACTAGGGACACTATGTTTTATCTATGTATTCACACATATACTAAGTTTCCGGTTAATACAATTCTAGCATGAACAATAAACATTTATCATGAAATAAGGAAATAAATAATAACTTTATTATTACCTCTAGGGCATATTTCGTTCAGTCTCCCACTTGCACTAGAATCAATAATCTAGATTACAAAGTAATGATTCTAACACCCATGGAGTTTTTGTGCTGATCATGTTTTGCTCGTGGAAAAGGCTTATTCAACGGCTCTGCAACATTCAGATCCATATGTATCTTGCAAATCTCTATGTCTCCCTCCGACACTTGATGACGGATGGAATTGAAGCGTCTCTTGATGTGCTTAGTTCTTTTCTGAAATCTGGATTCCTTCGCCAAGGCAATTGCATCAGTATTGTCACAAAATATTTTCATTGGACCCGATGCACTAGGTATGACACCTAGATCGGATATGAACTCCATCATCCAGACTCCTTCATTTGCTGCTTCCGAAGCAGCTATATACTCTGCTTCACACGTAGATCCCTCCACGACGCTTTGCTTGGAACTGCACCAACTGACAGCTCCACCATTCAATAAAAATACGTATCCGGATTGTGACTTAGAGTCATCTAGATCAGTGTCAAAGCTTGCATCGTAACAGTTTACAAGGATCTCTTTGTCACCTCCATAAATGAGAAACATATCCTTAGTCCTTTTCAGGTATTTCAGGATGTTCTTGACCGCTGTCCCGTGCTCCGCTCCGGTATTAGTTTGGTACCTCCCTGCTATACTTATAACAAGGCACACATCAGGTCTGGTACACAGCATTGCATACATGATAGAATGTATGGCTGAAGCGTAGGGTATGACTTTCATTTTCTCTCTATCTTCTGCAGTGGTCGGGCATTGAGTCTGACTCAACTTCACACCTTGTAACACAGGCAGGAACCCTTTCTTTGACTGATCCATTGTGAACTTCTTCAAAATTTTATCAAGGTATGTGCTTTGTGAAATTCCTATTAAGCGTCTTGATCTATCTCTATAGATCTTGCTGCCCAATATGTAAGCAGCTTCACCGAGGTCTTTCATTGAAAAACTCTTATTCAAGTATCCCTTTATGTTATCCAGAAATTCTATATCATTTCTAATCAACAATATGTCATCTACATATAATATTAGAAATGCTACAGAGTTCCCACTCACTTTCTTGTAAATATAGGCTTCTCCAAAAGTCTGTATGAAACCATATGCTTTGATCACACTATCAAATCGTTTATTCCAACTCTGAGAGGCTTGCACCAGTTCATAAATGGATCGCTGGAGCTTTCACACTTTGTTAACACCCTTTGGATCGACAAAACCTTCTGGTTGCATCATATACAACTCTTCTTCCAAAAATCCATTTAGGAATGCAGTTTTGACATCCATCTACCAAATTTCATAATCATAAAATGTGGCAATTGCTAACATGATTCGGACAGACTTAAGCATCGCTACAGGTGAGAAAGTCTCATCGTAATCAACTCCTTGAACTTATCGAAAACCTTTCGCAACAAGTCAAGCTTTATAGACAGTAACATTACCGTCTGCGTCAGTCTTCTTCTTGAAGATCCATTTATTTTCTATGGCTTGCCGATCATTGGGAAAATCCACCAAAGTCGACACTTTGTTCTCATACATGGATCCCATCTCAGATTTCATGGCCTCAAGCCATTTCGCGGAATCTGGGCTCATCATCGCTTCCTCATAGTTCATAGGTTCATCATGGTCTAGTAACATGAATTCCAGAACAGGATTACCATACCACTCTGGTGCTGACTGTACTCTGCAAGACTTGCGAGGTTCGGTAGTAACTTCATCCGAAGTTTCATGATCATCATCATTAGCTTCCTCACTAATTGGTGTAGGAATCACTAGAACTGATTTCTGTGATGAACTACTTTCCAATTCAGGAGAAGTTACAATTACCTCATCAAGTTCTACTTTCCTCAGAGTCACTTCTTTCGAGAGAAACTCCTTCTCTAGAAAGGATCCATTTTTAGCAACGAATATCTTGCCTTCGGATCTGTGATAGAAGGTGTACCCAATAGTTTCCTTTGAGTATCCTATGAAGACGCACTTCTCCGATTTGGGCTTGAGCATATCAGGTTGAAGCTTTTTCACATAAGCATCTCAGCCCCAAACTTTAAGAAATGACAGCTTTGGTTTCTTGCCAAACCACAGATCATAAGGCGTCGTCTCAACGGATTTTGCTGGTGCCCTATTTAAAGTGAATGCAGTCGTCTCTAAATCATAACCCCAAAACGATAGCGGTAAATCAGTAAGAGACATCATAAATCGCACCATATCCAATAAAGTATGCTTACGACGTTCAGACACACCATTTCGCTGTGGTGTTCCAGGTGGCGTAAGTTGTGAAACTATTCCACATTGTTTCAAATGAAGACCAAACTCATAACTCAAATATTCACCTCCACGATCAGATCATAGAAACTTTATTTTCTTGTTACGATGATTTTCCACTTCACTCTAAAATTCTTTGAACTTTTCAAATGTTTCAGACTTGTGGTTCATTAAGTAGATATACCCATATCTGCTCAAATCATCTGTGGAGGTAAGAAAATAACGAACCCGCCACAAGCCTCAACACTCATTGGACCACATACATTGGTATGTATTATTTCCAATAAGTCAGTATCTCATTCCATTGTTACGGAGAATGGAGTTTTAGTCATCTTGCCCATGAGGCACGGTTCGCAAGCACCAAGTGATTCATAATCAAGTGATTCCAAAAGCCAATCAGCATGGACTTTCTTCATGCGCTTTACACTGATATGACCTAAACGCAGTGCCACAAATAAGTTGCACTATCATTATCAACTTTGCATCTTTTGTCTTCAATATTATGAATATGTGCATCATCACAATCGAGATTCAACAAAAATAGACCACTCAGCAAGGGTGCATGACCATAAAAGATATTACTCGTATAAATAGAACAACCATTATTCTCTGATTTAAATGAATAACCGTCTCGCATCAAACAAGATCCAGATATAATGTTCATGCTCAACACTGGCACCAAATAACAATTATTCAGGTCTAAAACTAATCCCAAAGGTAGATGTAGAGGTCGCCAGCCGACGGTGATCACATCGACCTTGGAACCATTTCCCACGTGCATCGTCACCTCGTCCATAGCAAATCTTCATTTAATCCGTAGCCCCTATTTCGAGTTGCAAATATGAGCAACAGAACCAGTATCAAATTCCCAGGCGCTACTACGAGCATTAGTAAGGTACACATCAATAACATGTATATCAAATATACCTTTCACTTTGCCATCCTTCTTATCCGCCAAATACTTGGGGCAGTTCCGCTTCCAGTGACCAGTCCCTTTGCAGTAGAAGCACTCAGTTTCAGGCTTAGGTCCAGACTTGGGTTTCTTCTCCTGAGCAGCAACTTTCTTGCCGTTCTTCTTGAAGTTCCCTTTCTTCCCTTTGTCCTTTTTCTTGAAACTAGTGGTCTTGTTGACCATCAACACTTGATGCTCCTTTTTGATTTCGGCCTCTGCAACTTTTAGCATTGTGAAGAGCTCGGGAATTGTCTTGTTCATCACTTGTGTATTATAGTTCATCACGAAGCCTTTATAGCTTGGTGGCAGTGATTGAAGAACTCTGTCAATAACACTATCATCAGGAAGATTAACTCCCAGCTGAGTCAAGTGGTTATGATACCCATAAAATGTGAGTATATGTTCACTGGCAGAACTATTCTCCTCCGTCTTGCAGTTATAGAACTTGTTGGAGACTTCATATCTCTCAACTCGGGCATTTGCTTGAAATATTAACTTCAACTCTTGGAACATCTCATATGCTCCATGACGTTCAAAACGTCATTGAAGTCCCGATTCTAAGACGTAAAGCATGGCACATAGAACTATCGAGTAGCATCAACTTTGCTTTGCCAGACGTTCTTAACGTCATCAGTAGTGTCTGCAGCAGGCCTAGCACCTAGCGGTGCTTCCAGGACGTAATTCTTCTATGCAGCAATGAGGATAATCCTCAAGTTACGGACCCAGTCCGTGTAATTGCTACCATCATCTTTCAACTTAGCTTTCTCTAGGAACGCATTAAAATCCAAAGGAACGGTAGCACGGGCCATTGATCTACAATAACATAGACATGTAAAAATAACTATCAGGACTAAGTTCATGATAAATTAAAGTTCAATTAATCATATTACTTAAGAACTCCCACTTAGATATACATCCATCTAGTCATCTAAATGATCACGTGATCCAAATCAACTAAACCATGTCCGACCATCACGTGAGATGGAGTAGTTTTCAATGGTGAACATCACTATGTTGATCATATCTACTAAATGATTCACATTTGACCTTTTGGTCTCAGTGTTCCAAGGCCATATCTGCATATGCTAGGCTCGTCAAGTTTAACCCGAGTATTCTGCGTGACCAACACTGGCTTGCACCTGTTGTATGTGAACTTAGAGCTTATCACACCCGATCATCACGTGGTGTCTCGGCACGACAAACATTAGCAATGGTGCATACTCAGGGAGAACACTTATACCTTGAAATTTAGTAAGGGGTCATCTTATAATGCTACCGCCGTACTAAGCAAAATAAGATGCATAAAAGATAAACATCACATGTAATCAAAATATGTGACATGATATGGCCATCATCATCTTGTGCTCATGATCTCCATCACTGAAGCATCGTCATGATCTCCATCATCACCGGCACGACACCTTGATCTCAATCGTAGCATCGTTGTTGTCTCGCCAACTATTGCTTCTACGACTATCGCTACTGCTTAGTGATAAAGTAAAACAATTACATGGTGATTGCATTGCATACAATAAAGTGACAACTATATGGCTCCTGCCAGTTGCCGATAACTCTGTTATAAAACATGATCATCTCATACAACAATTTATATCACGTCATGTCTTGACCATATCACATCACAACAAGCCCTGCAAAAACAAGTTAGACGCTCTATACTTTGTTGTTGCACATTTTACGTGGCTGCTACGGGCTTCTAGCAAGAACTGTTCTTACCTACGCATCAAAACCACAACGTTTTTCGTCAAGTGTGTTGTTTTAACCTTCAACAAGGACTGGTCATAGTCAAACTCGATTCAACTAAAGTTGGAGAAATAGACACCCGCCAGCCACCTATGTGCAAAAGCACGTCTGTAGAACAAGTCTCATGAACGCGGTCATGTAATGTCGGTCCGGCCGCCTTCATCCTACAATACCGCCGAATCAAAGTAAGATGTTGGTGGTAAGCAGTATGACTATTATCATCCACAACTCTTTGTGTTCTACTCCTGCATAAAACATCTACGCATAGACCTGGCTCTGATACCACTATTGAGAAACATAGTAATTTCAAAAAAATTCTACGATCACGCAAGATCTATCTAGGAGATGCATATCAATAAGAGGGGAGAGTGTGTCCACATACCCTCGTAGACCGAAAGCGGAAGCATTCAGTAGTTGATGTAGTCGAATGTCTTCGCGATCCAACCGATCCAAGTACCAAACATACGACACCTCCGTGTTTAGCACATATTCAGCTCCATGACGTCCCTCGTACTCTTGATCCAGTTGAGGACTAGGGTTAGTTCTGTCAGCATGACGGCGTGGCGACGATGATGATGATGTTACCGGCACAGGGCTTTGCCTAAGCACTATGGTGATATGATCGAGGTGTGTAACTGTGGAGGGGGGCACCGCACACGGCTAAGGCAAAACTTGGTGTGTTCTAGGATGCCCCCCTGCCCCCGAATATAAAGGAGGAAGGAGGAGGAGGCCGGCCCTAGAAGGGGCGCGCCAAGGGGGAGTCCTACTTGGACCCCGATCCAAGTAGGATTCACCCTCCCCCCTTTCCTATTCCAACCAGGAGAAGGAAGGAAGGGGGAGAGGGGAGAAGGAAGAAGGGGGCGCTGCCCCTCCTAGTCCAATTCGGACCAGCCCATGCGGGGCGCGTGGCCACCCCTTGCCGCTCCTCTCTCCTTTTCCCTAAAGCCCATTAAGGTCCATCAACTCCCTGGGGGGTTCCAGTAAGCTCCCGGTACACTGGAAAATACCCGAACTTCTCTGAAACCATTCTGATGTCCGAATATAGCCTTCCAATATATCAATCTTTATGTCTCAACCATTTTGAGACTCCTCGTCGCGTCTGTGATCTCATCCGGGACTCCAAACAAAATTTTGTCATCTAAACACATAACTCATAATACAAATTGTCATCGAACGTTAAGCGTGCGGACCCTACGGGTTCGAGAACTATGTAGACACGATCGAGACATATCCCCAATCAATAACCAATAGCAGAACCTGGATGCTCATATTGGCTCCTACATATTCTATGAAGATCTTTATCGGTTAAACCGCATAACAACATATATTGTTCCCTTTGTCATCGGTATGTTACTTGCTCGAGATTCGATTGTCCGTATCATCATACCTAGTTCAGTATCGTTACCAGCAAGTCTCTTTACTCATTCCATAATGCTTCATCTTGCAACTAACTCATTAGTCACATTGCTTGCAAGGCTTATAGTGATGAGCATTACCGAGAGGGCCCAGAGATACCTCTCTGAAACACGGAGTGACAAATCCTAATCTCGATCTATGCCAACCCAACAAACACCTTTGGAGGCACCTGTAGAGCATATTTATAATCACCCATTTACATTGTGATATTAGATAGCACACAAGGTGTTCCTCCGGTATTCGAGAGCTGCATAATCTCATAGTCTGAGGAACATGTATAAGTCATGAAGAAAGCAGTAGCAATGAAATTGTAACGATCATAATGCTAAGCTAACGGATGGGTCTTGTCCATCACATCATTCTCCTAATGATGTGATCCCATTCATCAAATGACAACACATGTCTATGGTTAGGAAACATAACCATCTTTGATCAACGAGCTAGTCAAGTAGAGGCATACTACGGACACTATGTTTTGTCTATCTATTCACACATGTACTAAGTTTCCGGTTAATACAATCTTGCATGAATAATAAACATTTATCATGAAATAAGGAAATAAATAATAACTTTATTATTGCCTCTAGGCCATATTTCCTTCACGCTATGCCCCAGATGATGTGGCCACAGATGCCGCGAAGCAGGAGAAATTTCTTGAGGGACTCAATGATGAGTTGAGTATGCATTTGATGGTGGCAACCTTCAACAACTACCAGGATCTGGTAGACATGGCCCTCATGATTGAAGCCAAGCAGCAGCAAATGGATAACCGCAAGTGGACGTATGGACAGGGAAAGTATAACACTGGAGCTCAGCGGAAGTCTCACTATTCCCCGTACTCGAGAGGACACGCTCATCATAACCATGGAGGTCATTCGCACAATGGAGGAAGTTCACAGAACCATAGTGGCCCTAAGAATGGTAATGGGAATGGAGGAAGCAACAGTCAGAGCCGTTCCAACCCCACGACACCCGCCAAGAAAGATCTGAGTCACATTACCTGTTTCAAGTGCGGGAAGACCAGACACTACGCCATTGAATTTCTTGAGGCGAAGAATGGAAATTGCAATGGAAGCTCTGTAAAGAAGCCCAACCCTTTCACCAGAGGTCAGGTGAATCACGTCAGTGTGGAGGAAATTGAGGAGCAACCCGACGTAGTTGTCGGTAAGTTTTTGATAAATGCATTTACATCCCTTGTTCTTTTTGACACTGGTGCATCGCATTCATTCATATCAAGGGGATTTGTGGACAAGTTTAAGTTGCCAACAGTAGCCCTTAAGTCACCTATGTTAGTGAGTTCCCCAGGAGCAGAGTATATGGCTAGTCGGGGATGTTATCAGTTGCCATTAACCATAGGTAGACACGTTTTCCCCACAGACCTCATTATCCTGGAATCACAAGGATTGGATGTGATCCTAGGCATGGATTGGCTATCCAAGTATGAGGGAAACATCGATTGTGCTAGTAAATCGATTCTTCTCACCACCCTAGGGGGAAAATGGATCAAGTATGTGTCTAGGCATGCGCCGAGGAGAACTCAGGTGAATTCCCTTTCAGGAGTTGTTCAGGAACAAGTACCAGTTGTGAAGGATTATCCCAGTGTATTTCCGGAGGAATTACTAGGCATGCCACCCAACTGAGACATTGAGTTTCTGATCGAGTTGTTGCCAGGCACATGACCAATATCCAAGAGACCGTATTGGATGCCCACCAATGACCTGGAGGAAATTAAGAAGCAGATTAAGGAGTTATTGGAGAAAGGTTATATTCTACCAAGCTCATCACCTTGGGGAGCCCTAGTGCTTCTAGTTGAGAAGAAGGATGGATCCTTGAAGATGGTTGTTGATTACTGCGCGTTAAATGAGGTGATGATCAAGAATAAATACCCTCTACCGATGATCAATGATTTGTCTGACCAGCTGCAGGGAGCTAAATTTTTCTCCAAGATCAATCTTAGGTCAGGTTATCACCAGCTGAAGATCCGAGAGCATGATATACCTAAGACAGCTTTTACCACAAGGTATGGGCTTTATGAGTACACAGTTATGTCATTTGGTTTGACTAATGCCCCTACCTATTTTATGAGTATGATGAACAAGGTGTTCATGGAGTTCTTGGACAAGTTCGCCGTGGTGTTCATTGACGATATATTGGTCTACTCGAAGAATGAAGAAAAGCACAAGGAACATTTGCGCTTGGTTCTCAAGAAGCTCAAGGAACATCAGTTATATGCCAAGTTCAAAAAATGTGAGTTTTGGTTGAAGGAAGTCAGATTTCTCAGACATGTTATATCCGAAGAAGGAATAGTAGTAGACCCTACCAAGGTTGCAGCCATCACTGAGTGGTTGGCACCCACCTCAGTTGGAGAGATACACAGTTTCCTTGGACTGGCAGGTTATTATCGGAGGTTTATTGAGAATTTCTCCAAGATCGTGAAGCCCATGACGGAGTTATTGAAGAAAGACACCAAGTTTAAATGGACCGAGAATTGTGAGGCCAGTTTTTAGGAGTTGAAGAAACATTTGGTTACAGCCCCAATGTTGATTCTCCCGAATATACGCAAGGATTTCCAAGTATATTGCGACACTTTTCGTCAAGGACTTGGAGGCGTTCTTATGCAGGAAGAAAGAGTTGTTTCATATGCCTCACGTCAGCTTCGACCTCATGAGTTGAATTATGCCACACATGATTTGGAGTTAGCAGCCGTAGTGCATGCGCTCAAGACCTGGAGACACTTTCTCATCGGAAACTGTTGTGATGTTTACACGGATCTTAAGAGTTTGAAATACATCTTCACGCAGAAGGAGTTGCACCTCAGGCGGAGGAGATGGTTGGAGTCATAAAGGATTATGACATGAGATTGCATTATCACCCAGGAAAGGCCAATGTCATAGCTGATGCTTTGAGCCACAAGAGTCATGTTAACACGCTCATGACCGGAGGATTAGCCCGGGACACTATAGGAATCTGGTACTTTGCCATCAGCCATGGCAGACGACAAAGGCTAGGATGGCGGACGGCAAAGGCCTTTGCCGTCCGCCGCGGACGGCAAACAGCGACGGCAAAGACAGGGTCGGCAAAGGCCTTCTTTGCCGTCTGTTTTTTGCAGCGGACGGCAAAGAGGCCTTTCCGTCAGTGGCGGACGGCAAAGGGCACGACTCTTTACCATCTGCTGGCAGACGATAAAGGGCATGGCTCTTTGCCATCTGCTGGCAGACGGCGAAGGCTGCAGGCTCTTTGCCATCTGTTGGTAGATGGCAAAGAGACCAAATAGGCATTAATTCTGTTTCTTCTTATATCAATTCATTTTCACAGAAAATCAAACACAATCAAACACAGACTATATGTATGACCAATATAGCATATCCAACACATATTACCAATACTCATGAACACATATATATCCAACACATTTCCATGAACACATATCCAACACATGTTACCAATATATAGTCATGAACACATATATATCCAACACATATCCATGAACACATATCCAACAAATATTACAAGGAATGATCTAAAACTAAATATCTATTTTCCTAAAAACTATCTTATTATTAAGATCTTCTCTGGATCTTCTTCTTTTCTTCCAACCTGCATAACAAAAACACTAAGAAAGAGAGAATGGGTTAGGAGTAGAAATGTAGCATTTCACTTGGTGAAATGCAATGCTGTAGGAGCCAGTACTTGAGATCAAGATAATCTTAGTTAAGATCCTGATTTTCAAAGTGATCTTAATTAGAAAGCCAAATAGAGTAAACCAATACCAAAGAGCCAAAGAAGAGAACCAGCCAAGGACCCAATCAAGAAGCCACCACAATTAGCAGTAAGTTAAATGCCAACACAAAGACCACTATCAGTACTAGCTCCAGGAATTAAGCCAACTAAAAACTAGTGATTAAAGCCAAAGATTAGACTTCATCACCACAATCAGTTTTGTCTACTAACAATAGGTACATGTCACTGTGCAACGCCAAAAACAAAGCTCCAGGAGGAGATATACATCACAACCAGCCAACCAGACCAAGTCCCAACACATCCAACCACCAGCAGCTTAGAAGAGATAACTATTAAGGAGAGCTACAGAAGACCTCAAGGTATACTTGAGGGATTATGTGCTCAGACAGCCTAGAAGTGCCAGGGCTAGTTCATCACAGCACAGGGATAGTCACATGTAAATTAAGCCTAAGAGAGGGGGGCTCAGACCAGCATCACTGCCCAAATCAGATGTAGTATCTGTCTTATCAGTAGAAAACTAGGAAAGTAACAGCCAAAACCAAGTATAGTATCTGTTCATAGGCTATTAGAAAGAGACAACTAGGAATAGTCAAACCAAGTGGTATCTGTTCATATCAGTATTAGAAGTAAAATAACTAAGAACAAGTGAGTATCCGTTCATGAGTAAAGTAACTGACCAAAGTAACAACTCCAGGATCAACTACACAGAACAGAGCAGTACAGGAGTATATATACTTCACAAATACACATAGATGGTCACTGACCAAAACCCTGACACAGCAAGAATCCATCACAGAGAGCTCCAATACAAGTTGATGCTCATCTACAGCAGCTAACCACAGCTAATAGAGCCTCACATCCAACAAGATCAAGAGCTATGCATTAGAGAGATCAGGAGGGGAGCAAGGAAAAGCTCACCAAAAGGAGTTGTAGCCGAAGCAGGATGCAGCCACACCATCACTATGGTGTGACTAGCATCACAACCAACACCACCACAATAAGCCGGAGCTTGCCAGAGAGCACCACAACGGCGGCGCCAGTGAGAGCACGGGCACGAAGGCGCCAACTAGGGGCACCGCAGCACGAAGGCGCCACCCGGGGGCACCACCGCGCCACGGCACATCCAGCACCGCCAGAGGATCCTCACGGCGACCGGACCTAAATGCGGTCCGTCCACTTTGGTTGCACATGCCAAATCGGCGATGAATGAGCTACTTTTCTCGCATAGCAAGCAAACACTCCATTCAATAGAAGAAAGGCCGGTTTTACAGAAGCAAAGATTAAAGGTAGAGTGTTCAGAAGCAATGAATGATCGATTTGGCATAAGCAGGACCAAACCAAAACCATGGCAGAAACTAAATTGACAACACATGATGATGCCTCCGAAGTAGATAAGGACAACACAAGTTTTACCTATACACAACACAACGATCACTATACGAAATAGTAAGCATTTATAGTTTCCTTGTGTTTGATTGATTGACACTCATTATTAACAAGTCAAGTTAAATCCCTGCAGCATATGTAGTAAGGACCCTATCAAATCGAGCTAACCACGGCAGCCCTCAAGCAGAGTAAACCGATTTATGGCACAATTATAGAAGTGAACAACTGAGTCCTCCTCAACCATTATTGCATATGCAGCAAAAACAAGATTGATAATTTTTCTTGTTTGGTTTAGAACTTGAGTGGACGGGTGCAAGGCAGGAAAAGAAAAAATCCAAGAGGGGCGGAGAGGAGAAGGGGCGGACCTGGATGGCGTTGGGGCAGTGGTGGAGCTGCGTCCTCCACGGCGTCCTTCCCGTCCATGGCTTCCCGGTGTGATGGATCTGTGAGGGAGAGGAGACGCGATGCGACACGGTGAGAAAGAGAGGGATGGATGTGACGAGGAGGAGTGAAGAGACTCACCTGAGTCACCGGAGAAACACCGGAGCCACGCCGGCGATGTGGTGGCCGAAACCCTAGCCGAAGGGGAGGGTCACGCGTGGTTGCTAGAGGACGCGCGAGTCAGATCTGGTCGGAGGGGATGGAGGAGCGGGGCGAGGGGGTCACGTGGGTGTGCTGGGCGGCGTCGAATCCCGTCGGAGCTCGCCGAAATCGGCCGCCGTAGGTGCTCGCGCGAGGGAGAGGGAGAGACGAGCGGGAGAGAGAGAGAGGAGGTGGGGGTCAATGATTTTCTTTGTACCCGCAAAAAAAGAGATAGCCCCACCTCTTTGCCGTCCGCCAGCACATGGTAAAGATTCTTTGCCATCTGCTGGCAGACGGCAAATAATTGGCTGATGGCAACTGGCATCTTTGCCGTTTGTCAGTTCTTTGCCGTCTGTTTTTTGCAAGCAGACGGCAAAGTGCCTCTTTGCCGTCCGCCAGCTGACGGCAAAGAACTGGCAGACGACAAATAAGCTGATTCCAGTAGTGGGAGTTAGACGATGATCTCCGAGAACTTTGCTTGGAGATAGTTTCGAGAGGTTATGTTGCGGCACTGGAAATTCAGTCCACTTTGCTGGGAAAGATCCGAGAAGCCCAGAAGATGGACAAGGAAATTGCAGAGATAAAGGAGAGGATGAGTAAAGGAAAGACTAAAAGTTTTCGTGAGGATGAGCACGAAACTTTATGGTTTGAGGATCATATCTATGTGCCTAATGACCCTGCGATCAGGAAGTTAATTCTTCAGGAGGCTCATGATTCACCTTACTCGATTCACCTAGGCAACACCAAGATGTATCTGGACTTGAAGGAGAGTTTCTGGTGGACAAGAATGAAGAAGGACATTGCCGAGTATGTAGCAGCATGCGACATATGTTAGAGAGTTAAAGCAGAACATCAGAAACCAACAGGGTTATTTCAGCCTTTCCCGATACCCAAATGGAAGTGGGATAAACTTGGCATGGATTTCATCACCAGATTACCAGGACTCTTTCAGGTTATGATTCCATCTGGGTTGTAGTTGATCGCTTGACCAAGGTAGCCCATTTCATCCCCGTGAAAACAACTTATACGAGCGCTAAGTTGGGGAAGATATACATGACCAGGATCATATGTCTGCATGGAGTTCCAAGGACCATCGTATCAGATAGATGAACACAGTTTACTTCAAACTTTTGGAATCAGTTGCATGAAACTTTGGGTACTAGGCTAGAGTTCAGTACAACCTTTCATCCGCAGACAGATGGGCAGACCAAGAGAGTCAACCAGATTCTGGAGGACATGTTGAGAGCTTGTGCGCTAGATTATGGGTCTAGTTGGGATGATAATTTACCCTATGCAGAGTTCTCATATAACAACAGTTATCAAGTCAGTTTGAAGATGGCCTTTTTTGAAGCTTTGTATGGAAGGAGGTGCAGTACACCACTGTTGTGGGATGAAGTTGGAGATCGACAGTTGTTCGGACCAGATTTAATCAGAGATTCTGAGAAGTTCAAGTTGATTCGTGATAGACTCAATATAGCCCAGTCCAGACAAAAGAGCTATACCGATACTAAATGTAAGGAGGTAACCTATGAATTCGGAGATAGAGCATATCTTCGTGTATCCCCACTTCGAGGAGTTAAACGAAATTTGGAGTCAAAGGAAAGTTAGCACCACGTTTTGTGGGACCATACAGAGTTTTGGAACGTATGGGTGAAGTTGCCTACAAGTTGAAATTACCCGGAAGTTTGTCAGGAGTTCATGATGTGTTTCATGTGTCCCAGTTGAAGAAGTGCCATGCTGAGATGGTTGATATCCCTTTGAGAGATACAGTGCCACTAGAAGCGATTCAGTTGGAGAGGGACCTGACATATGAGGAGAAACCCGTTAAGATTCTTGAGTTTGCCAGCCGAGTTACTCACAGCAGAGTCATCAAGTTTTGCAAAGTTCAGTGGAGTCACCATACCGTGGAGGAAGCCACCTGGGAGCGCAAAGAAGACCTCTGCAAGGACCACCCACACATTTTTGCTGACCATCCCGAATCTCGAGGGCGAGATTCATCTTAAGGGGGGTAGGTTTGTAACATCCCAATTTTCAATTTGGATGTTATTCATAGATCATACACATGCATCCATGATTTATGCATTTTGTTTCATTTGTTTTAGTTGCATTTTGATCCAAGAGACCTTAAGCAAATCAAGGACCAATTTGAGAGAGTTGGAGGTTCCACAAAAAGTCCATTTTTCTTTATCAAAATTTGGTAAATTGGATCAAATTGTTTTTCAAAATTATTTTCCAATTATTTCGAAATAAAGAGAGAATATAAAAGGACTTCTTCAAAAATAACAAAGAAATATTGGAAATTGAATTTTGAATTTTTTGGATATTTCATTTGATTTTATTTGCTAGTTTATTTATTTGTTTGCAGAGTAATTGAAACTATAATGTTTGTTTTTAGTTTAGGCATTTAGGCCCAGAAAAATGTTCACTAGGTCATTAATAAGACCATATTAATATGTTAATTTTTCTGGTAGTTTTAGATTTTTATTTAGTTTAGTTTAGTGTGCTTTTGTCTCTCTGAAAAATTGTTTTGAAAAAAACTTCTCCGCTGCCGAACTAGGCCGACCCAGCACCCCGCCAGGCCAAGGCCTAGCCAGCCCGCCTCGCCCGACAGACTCCGTCCTGGAGTCCGGCCGATGCCTGCCACCGCCGCCGCCGTCGTGTCCGGGTCGGCCATGCCACCCCGCCGCCTGGCCCCTTCCCCAAGCTGCCGCCCCCAGCACCTATAAAATCCGAGCCCCCCAGCTCTCTTCTCCTCAAGGCGTCGTCGTCGTCGCACTTCACCGCCCGCGATGCAAGCCGCCGCCCGTGCCGCACTCCACCATCATCGCCGCTCGCCGATGCCGCCGCCCCGCAAGCTGCTGAGGCCGCTGGAGTTGCTGAAGCCTGCAGCCACCGCCGTCTGCCTCGCCACCATCGATAACCGCCACCGGCGGTAGATCCCACCGCCCTCGACCGTCCGATCTGGACCCAACGGTCCATATCTCTTTCTGTTTTTATTCAAAGCATTTTTCTTATTTAGCGGACGTCCGTCCGTTAGTCTTTGGTAGCGAACGTTTTCGTTCGTTTAGTTTCTGTAGAGAACGTTCATTCGTTAGATTTTTCTTTTTCTGTTATTTTTCTGCCAGGGACCTATTCATTGTTTTATTTACAGTTTAGTCCATACGTTTCAAACTAGCACATTTTTTTGCTCGTTTGTCCGAATTCGATGAAACCAACGCCAAAATCTTCAGAGTGATCTCATCTATCCAGTAAACCAACTTGAACATGTTTTTAAAATTTTAAAATTTGAATTTTTCAGATTTGAATTTGAACTTCTTTTGATTGTATCTTGAGTTTTGCAGCTTAGCAAATCACCTGTACCTTCTGTTAAGATCTAATCCACATAAATAAAATACTATTAAAATTTGTTTTCTGTTTAGATTAGTTATTTGCTTGTGTCGAGTTTTCTGGATCTTTTCTTTGTTTTCTCTTTGCATCTTTTGTTTGAGTGCTTATGTATGCTATTGTTTGTTTACAATAGATTTTCCAGAGTGCGAAGCTTGTTACTATGAGTCCCTAGAGTTTTTCGATCATCAGCAAGGCAAGTTACACTTCAATCATACTCTTTCAATACCCAATTTTTACTATGCATTTGTATCACCCTCAAGGATTTGCATGAGTAGGATTGGGAACATGTGGTTTGGTTGTAGTTCATGAGGTAGGAACATATTACCTTTGATTACCCCGGGAATATATGTTATGCTCATATATTGCTTAGCCATGCTCGTAGACGGGATTGGTTCTTGAGATTCATGCAAGCTGTGAGAGATAATAATTTTTGGACAACATAAGGTGGTAACTTCAATACACATCTGGGTGGATTGTTTGGGGCACCTAGAGAAACCAGTGCTTGCCCATGGAAATCCCGGAGTACCCGTGTGATTACCCTAGGTCTGCCACCCAGGCTCAAAGGGATCATATGATATTTCATGCCTAGAAACTTCCGTGTGCATCCACAAGCCATTATGGGCTCTGGCATAGTTGAGTAAGTTGTGTGACCTCTTTCAGTGGTAGACTAGCAGATGTAGGGGAAAGTAGGTGTACCGGTCTACCCAGAGTAAAGAGTAAATACTTCGGAAAGGCTATGTCTTGATCTTCCGATCATGGAGGTGGTCGAGTCTTGTGGGGAAAAGTGTGCAAACCTCTGCAAAGTGTACAAACTAATCATGGTTAGCCGTGCCCCGGTTATGGACAATTTGAGTATCTGGAAGTGAATATTTTGTTGATCTCATCACTCTATTTAATTAATGTATTGGGTTTATTGATTATACTTGGATAATTTTGGGATTAAGTTGGAGGAACCTTCTCAATAATGACATAAACTTGGTAGTAAAAAAAGTATTCCTTTGTTGTAGGGAAAAATTAGTTTTATGCAAACTTAACTTAGAGCCTCCACCAGCCAAATATGCATGTAGAAATAGTATCTTTCATTCATTTTCTCTACAGTGTGACTCTGCCAGCATATTCCATGTGCTGGCCTACACGGCTGCAACATCTCATGTTGCAGAGTTTTCCGACAAAGAATAAGGTGCGCTAGGTCGTTGTCATGCACTCAGTTATGCCGTGGAGTTGATGGAATCATTTATCTTCGAAGCTTCCGCAGTTACTTTACTTAGATGGACTTCAGCCATATTATTTTTGTAATAAATACTCTTTATGAGGACCTTGATGTAATAAGTGTGTGATTGAACTCTGTTATAATTCCTCGAGTACTGTGTGTGTCAGCATACCGATCCAGGGATGACACTTCAGCATAGAGACTTCAATCCATTGGGATCGGGTCGCTACACAAGGTGATATATATCATTAAAAACTGTTTGTGAAAGACCGAAAATGCGACCACCATTCATCATTGTCTCTATCACCTTGGTATTCTCGGAGTTCACCTCTATGAGGTTACACCCAACTATAGTTGCTAAATTGAGAACAAATTGTAAGACCAGTGCCTCGTCCATAAACACATCTCCACACCAATCAATTTCCCCGCTTCCCGTCATGATGTATCTGCTATTCGAGTCTCTGATGATAGTACCATACGAGCCCTTGAGTAACTGTGGGTCAAAAGCCCCATCGATGTTTAGCTTCACATAGTTGCTCCTTGGTGTTTCCCAGCCATGTTGCTTGATCGTCGCCTTTGCATCACTCGCCATAGTATAATTAGAAACCAAAACTCTGATTGCCATTGCTATGAACTTAGGTTTCTAGACCTTTCATTATGCACTAACTTTCACCACTCCACCATAAAATACTAGGAACCAATAGCAATTATTTCTGTTGAATTTCCCAAACCAAGGACCACACATTCTTCAGCTGGTTGTAAAAATAAATATTCTATCACAGTTTCTCCTGCATGATCCACAGCGCATGCTTCAATACCAAAGTCCAAACCCAGTAACTGCCATTACTCTTTAGCTTTTGCAGAAGTGAATAACATATGCTTGGTATTCTCCGCTCTATACCTAGGACATTGCCCGTTGACTTTTATATGTCTATTGTCCAAGGTCACCCGACATGGTAGCCATCCTAACAAAGTTCGCCAGAGGAAATTTTAACCTTGGCAAGACAACTTAAACTCCAGATCGCCCCCCATATTGGTGAATTCCATGAGGGTCCAACTATATTTTCTCCTGATATTTTATGTCCATATTGGTTGTGCCACTCCATAAAGTATGTCAATCTCATTGAGAATCTATCATTTTTGCACAAGTTCCATGCTACGAACTCTGACATATCAAATTCGGATAACAGGACCGCAAGGATCCGCGCCACATCCACTTGCTAGAATGTTTGAGAAGCCAATTCAAAAAATGTGCATGAATTGAAAAATATCCTAAAAATTCAAAAATTGTTCATGACTTACAAAATAGTTTATTGATTCATAAAATGTTTGTTGATTTAAAAAATGATCATTCATTCTAAAATAAAGTTTGTTAAATAAAAAATCATGAATTTCCAAAATTGCTCCACCAAACAATTTCCAAAAAAATGTTCATCGATTTTAGAAATATTCGCCTATTAAAGAAAAATGTTTTAAAAAAGTTTCACAATAAAAAAATGTTTACAAATAATATAAAATGTTCATGATTTTAGAAAATATTTGATAATTTGGTAAAATGTTCATGAATTTGAAAAATGTTCACATTTTCAGATATATTCACGAGTATAAATTGTTTCCATGATTTCACGAAAATGAGAGTGGTAGTGTACTTTAGTGATGCAACAAAATGTGGTCATGGCCATTGGAGAATATGATTTTTTTTCTGTTGCAATGCACGGGCTGTTTTCCTAGTCTTCTCCAAAAGAAACAATCAAGTGCTACTACTAGTTGTGCATGCGTGCGGGTCTCGGCGGAAAGGACCCATAGGCCCAGAGATCCAGGATTAGGGTTCCACACGTGAAATCCGTCTTGGTGTAACTTCAAGTTGTGAGTATTCGTCAGGGGATCCTATTTCACCGTATCTCTTTATGCTTGCAACGGAGGGCCTTTCGTGCCTTTTAAAATCAAGAGTTCAGTCGTCTCTGGGTGGCTTTCAAGTGGCTGCATCGGCCCCGCTGGTGAACCATTTGTTGTTTGCAGACGACAATTTGTTATTTTTTAAAGCAACTAGAGAGAGTGCAGAAGAGGTTACCGCTTTGTTGGAAACATATGCTAGAGCTTTTGGTCGACGGATTAATAGGGAGAAGTCAGCAATTTTCTTTAGTAAGGGATGTCTCGAGGAGATTCGGAAAGTGGTTAAGAATATTTTAGGTGTGCCCAATTAGCAACTTAGTGAGAAGTACTTGGGAATGCCAGCGGATGTGGGGCATGAAAGAATGGAGCATTCAATTATTTTGAAACAAAGATTACAAAGAAATTTCAAGGTTGGATGGCAAAGGTGTTGTCTTCGGTCGGAAAGGAGGTATTGGTAAACTTTATTGCACAAGTTGTCCCTATTTCCTCAATGTCATGCTTTAAACTACCAAGAGGGTTGTTTGCTCATCTTACATCTATGATTAGATCCTTCTGGTGGGGTAGTAAAAGGGAACAAAGGAAGCTATATTGGATGTCATGGGACACTATGTGCATGCCAAAATATATGGGTGGTCTACGCTTCATAGATCTCAATTTTTTTAACTTGGAACTCTTGGCTAAGCATGCATGGAGGATTCTTGATAGCCCGGATTCAATAAGTGTCAGGATACTGAAGATGGTCTACTACCCTAATACTAATTTTCTGGGAGCTGAAGTTGGCACGCATCTATCACATATATGGCGGTCTATGGTAGAAGGCCGAGACATTTTGAAACAAGGACTAGTAAGAAGAATATGCAATGGTATTTCTATGGAGATTTGGAGTATGAATTGGGTTCCATAGCCCGAGAATATGTGCCAGATTGTGGCTTTGGTGGCAGACCCTCCACAATTCGTGAGTGAATTAATAAATGTTACAGAAGCAAGGTGGGATGTTGAACTAGTGCGACAAGTTTTTTCCATATGATGCAGAGGCGGTTATGAATATCCCAATATGCACTTGCAACATAAAAGATTACTGGTCGTGAGGCTTTGAGAAGTATGAGCGGTTTTCAGTTTTCTCGGCTTATAGAATGGTGGTGGAAACCAAAAAGAGAATAGAGGAGTGGCTTGTGGATATGTCGGGATCTTCAAATATGGCTACCGATAAAAAAATCTTGGGACATTTTGTGGTTCTGGCAAATTTGAAAATGTTTTCGTGGAGACTAGCCTGCTACTCCCTTCCTACAGAAGATGTGGGAAAACACAGAAATATGGCTACAGAGGATAGTTGTAGTGTTCGTGGAATGCAAGAGTCATGGAGGCACAACCTGATTGAGTGTACAATGGCAAGATGTGTGTGGGCGTTGGTTGACCCTTTGTTGCTGGAGCATTTGATTGCCACCACACAACCAGTTATGCAGAACTGGTTGTTTTCAATGCTCAAAGTCCTTTCTCATGATGAGATCATCCAGATCACAGTGACATTATGGGCGATATGAACTGCTAGACGAAAACTTATTCATGGATGGATCCACCAAATCCCGTTATCTACTCACCTTTTTATTACAAGATACATAGCAGAACTAGAACACCTCAAGGAGCCTGTCAGTAATCCGTTTACAGTTTCTGCTTGATCCGCCACCAGGGTGTTACATCAAAATAAATGTTGACGTGGGTGTATTAATTCATCATAATTAAAAGGGAGGCAGCAGCTGCAATCTGTAGAAATAGAATGGGGCATACTTGGGATCATCTGTACTGGTAGTCGAAGGGATGGTTGATCCCTCAACATTAGAGGCAGAGAAGCTTTCTCACTTGCTGAGGATCTGGGACTTCAACATTTACATATAGCTTCATATTGCAGTGAGGTGTTGAAAGGGATCTATGAACATACTGGGCGCTCATTCAATGTAAATATCAAGGAAATTCTAGAAAGGAAGGAGTCCTTTATTTCATGTAACTTTGTGCGTGAACTTCGAGCTTCAAATTATGAACCTCATAAGATAGCTAGGCTGGGTTCTTCTCTCCCTCGGGGGAGACATGTTTGGTTGGGCATATGATATGTCTCCAACGTATCTATAGTTTTTGATTGTTCCATGCTGTCATATTATCATTCTTGGATGTTTTACAATCATTTTATACTCATTTTATATCATTTTTTGGTACTAACCTATTGACATAGTGCCCAGTGCCAGTTGCTGTTTTCTGCATGTTTCTTACATCGCAGGAAATCAATATCAAACGGAGTCCAAATGCAATGCAACTCCTGGAGGATTTTTTTGGGCCAGAAGAAAGCCAATGGGCCAAAGAAGAACCTGGGTGGCTGCTCAAGGTGAGCAGCACCCACCAGGGCGTGCCAGGAGGTCCGGGCGCGTCCTAGGGGGTTGTGCCCACCTCAGGTGCCCCCCGAACTGCCTCTTTTCTCTATAAATACCCAAATATTCCAGAAACCCTAGGGGAGTTGACAAAATATTGATCTAGTCGCTGCAGAGTCCAGAACCACAAAGATCCAATCTAGACACCGTCATGGAGGGGTTCACCACTTCCATTGGTGCCTCTCCTATGATGCATGAGTAGTTCTTTGTAGACCTATGGGTCCGTAGTTAGTAGCTAGATGGCTTCATGTCTGTCTCTTGAATATCAATACAATGGTCTCTTGGAGATCCATATGATGTAAGTCTTTTGCCGGTGTGCTTGTTGGGATCCGATGAACTTTGAGTTTATGATCGGATCTATGTTTTTATCCATGAAAGTTATTTGAGTCTTCTTTGATCTCTTATATGCATGATTTCTTATATCCTCGTATTTCTTCTCTGATATTTGTTTTGTTTGGCCAACTTGATCTATTTATCTTGCAATGGGAAGAGGTGCTTTGTAGTGGGTTCGATCTTACGGTGCTTGATCCCAGTAATAGAAAGGGAACCGACACGTATGTGTCATTGCTACTAAGGATAATAAGATGAGATCTATATATGTCGCAATAGATAAACAGATCTTGTCTACATCATGTCATCATTCTTATTGCATTACTCTATTTTCTCATGAACTTAATACGGTAGATGCATGCTGGATAGCGGTCGATGTGTGGAGTAATAGTAGTAGATGCAGGCAGGAGTCGGTCTACTAATCTTGGACATGATGCATGTATAATGATCATTGACTGGATATCGTCATGATTATTTAAAGTTCTATCAATTGCCCAACAGTAATTGTTTTCCCACCGTCTGCTATTTTTCTCGAGAGAAGCCACTAGTGAAACATATGGCCCTCGGGTCTCTTTTCATCATATTTGCCTTTGCGATCTATTTTCCATTGCATTTATTTTCATATCTATTAAACCAAAAATACAAAAATACCTTGCTGCAATTTATTTGTTCCGCGATCTATTTATTCTATCTACCACTTTTTACCTCACGTTATTTGCCTATCTTGAGGCGCCGTACCCGAAAGGGATTGACAACCCCTTTAACACGTCGTGTTGCGAGTATTTGTTATTTGTGTGCAGGATTTGTTTACATAGTGTGAGGAGGTTCTCCTATTGGTTCGATAACCTTGGTCTCTGAGGGAAATACCTACCGTCGCTATACTCCATCACCCCTTCCTCTTTGGGGAAATACCAACGTAGTTCTAGTAGACATCAAAAGGAATTTCTGGCGCCATTGGCGGGGAGGATCTACAACATCAACCAGGTTCCTAATCACAAATATCATCTCCTCGGAATTTACATTATTTGCCATTTGCCTCTCGTTTTCCTCTCCCCGACTTCAAATTTTTTTGCCATTTTATTCGTCCTCTTTTTCGTTCGCTGTTTTCTCATCAAATCTGTTTTTGTGTGCATTCTTGTTTGCGTTGTCATGATGTCTCAAAGAAAATATTATGATGTTCCTTATCCAAATATTTTTCTTGAAATTAAGAAAAGTACTAAGGAATAAATGACTACACAATTTGAGCATAATAAATATTTTACTGAAGAACTTAAGGAACACTCTATTGTGTTAGAAGCTATAACAAACAACTTGATGAAATTAGTAGAGAAGTTTGCAATCTTCAATCTAAGTATGCTTTTGCTGAAAGTTTGTTGGAAAAAATATCCGATGCACAAGCCACTTTAGTAAATCAAATGGCCGCTAAACCAATCTTGTTAGAAGATAAAAGTGATGAAGATCTTAACGTGATAGGTGTTTATTCTATTGATTCTTTGTTTAGTAAATTTAAGATTGATGAAAAAGGGACTGGAGAAGAGTCAACTTTAGTTAGAAGGCGTCCCTATGATTCGGAGGGTGAAAATCTTGTTGAGAAAATTGATAAAAGTGGGTTTGAAGAGGTCAAGACTTTAACTAGTGATGTGCCCACTATTTTGGATTACAAAGACTTTAATTATGATAGTTGCTCTTTGGTTGATTGTATTTCTTTGTTGCAATCCATGATAAATTCACCCCATGCTTATGAACAAAATAAAGCTTTTACTAAACATATTGTTGATGCCATGATGAAAGCTTTTGAAGAAAAATTGGAATTAGAAGTTTCAATTCCTAGAAAATTGCATGATGAGTGGGAACCTACTATCAAAGTCAAGATTAAAAATTATGAGTGTTTTGCTTTATGTGACTTGGGTGCTAGTGTTTCTACAATTCCGAAATCTTTATGTGATGTGCTTGGTCTTACCGATATTGAAGAATGCTCTTTAAATTTGCACTTAGCGGATTCTACTATTAAAAAGCCTATGGGAAGAATTAATGATGTTCTTATTCTTGCAAATAGGAATTATGTGCCCATCGATTTTATTGTTCTTGATATTGATTACAATCTGTCTTGTCCAATTATTCTTGGTAGACCATTTTTGCGTACTATTGGTGCCGTGATTGATATGAAAGAAGGCAATATTAAATTTCAATTTCCACTAAGGAAGGGAATGGAACACTTCCCTAGAACAAGAATTAGTCCACCATATTAATCAATCATGAGGGCATCTTATGGATCTAGAACCAAAGATGATAAAACTTAGATCCTACGCGTTATGCCTAGCTAGGGGCATAAAACGATAGCGCTCGTTGGGAGGCAACCCAATGAATATAATTTATTTTTGCTTTTTGCTTTCTGTTCTTGAGTGTTAGCACAATTATTCTACTTTTATTATTGTGTTTTTTGTGTTTTAATTACTCTTTGTGCCAAGCAATGCCTTTGGGAAGACTTGGGTGAAAGTTTATTTGATCTTGCTGAAAAACAAAAACTTTTGCACTCACGAGATTAGTTGTAATTTTTATCATAAGAGTGTTTTTAAGTTGATTCTTTTTAATAGACAAATTCCTCACGTCCACCAATTTATTTCATAATTTTTGGAGTTACAGAAGCATTCGAATTTTCCAGATTGCTACAGACTATTCTGTTTTTGACAAATTCTGTTTTCTTTGCGTTGTGTGCTTGTTTTGTTGATTCTATGGTTTTCTTTGATGAGTTTTTTTCCATAGAAAAGTTGGAATACAGTAGATATAATGCAAAAACAAAATAAGAATAGTTTTGCTACGATAGTTATAGTAGTGGTTTGGTTTCTTATACTAACGAATCTCACAAAGGTTTTGTTTGAGTTTTGTGTGATTGAAGTTTTCAAGTTTTCGGTTATCTTACGATGGATGAAGGAATAAGGATAAGCAAAAGGCTAAGCTTGGGGATGTCCGAGGCATCCCAAGATAATATTAGAAGAAGTAGCAAGCAACTAAGCTTGGGGACGCCCCCGAGTGGCATCCCCGCTTTCTTCTAACGACCATCGGTATTTTACTTGAAACTATATTTTTATTCATCACATGATATCAGTTTTGCTTGGAGCGTCTTGTATGATATCAGTCTTTGCTTGTTTTTCTTTGTGTTTTAAGTGTTGAATCCTTGTTAGACACACCATTTTTAGAAAGCCAAAAATTATGCTATGCTTGCTCCTATGCTTCACTTAAATTTTTAGAGCCATGGATTTGCTCTAGTACTTCACTTATATCTTTTTTAGTACGGTGTGCTTTGTTAATTTTGAAGAAATGCTCTCATGCTTCACTTAGATTCATTTGGGAGTTAGTAAATTTTTAAGAAATTCTCTCATGCTTCACTTTGATTATTTTGAGAGAAAGAAAAAAATTATGCTCATGATCTTCACTTATATTGTTTGAGCCTATCAAAAGCAACAAATGAAAATAGTCCCAAAGTGATAGACATCCAAGGAGGATATAATAAAAACTTTCATGAAGATCATTGGACAAAATAAAGTTGATTCTTAGTAATGGTTTTGAGATATGACGATATGATATGTGAGTCATGTTGATGAGTAATTGTGCTTTAGTAAGAATATTGATGTTAAGGTTTGTGATTCCCTATGCAAGCACGAAAGTCAATAGTTATGCAATGAAATTTATATCCTACTTATGCTGCATTATTCGGTGTTACTTGTGCTTAATGCTTGAGTACGAGATTTTTTGCTTTTTGGTTGGTCGCTTCTCAATCTTTTTGCTAGCCATCATTTTGCACTAAGTATGATCACTACTTGTGCATCCAAAACCCTTTAAACCAATTTTGCCTTATGAGTCCACTATACCTACCTATATGCGGTCCTTCCATGTCGTTCTAAGCAAATTTGCATGTGCCATCTCTAATGTTCAAAATAAATTTCTCTTTTGTGTGCTCTACTACTCGCGAGGCAGTAAAGGGTAGCCAATATTTTCCATGCTAGATGTGTTATTATCATGATGAGTGTTTATTCACTTGTCATTGCACGAGAGTACGGCAAAGGTACTAGGGATTCCTAGTCCCAAAATGAATAAATGAATTTACTTTATGTTATCAAATAATAAATTCCTTGGAAAGTGTTGGTATGGAAGGCACCCGTGGATACGGCTAGCCATGGAAAGTGAAAGTTATGGTGGAAAAAGGAATAAACTTTATTTTCTGTTTGGGAACCGCCTATGATGTATATAGCATGGAAAGTGTTGGGATGCTCCAAGTCGTTTTCATTGGTAGGAAAAGTATGCCTCTCAAAAATAATTTTATCTCTCAATTTAAGCTATGATCTCTGGCACCTCTACAAATCCCTACTTCCCTCTGTGAAGGGCCTTTCTTTTACTAATGCAATTTTTATTTTTGAATTTGAGTCTCCATCTTCTCTTATAAAGCACCAACTAAGGGGTACTATGATCGTATTTGAGCATTGGATGTAGCTAATATTCGAGTGTGTTTCATGAATGGATCAATGATTGAGCATGATGGGCTCGAGATAACTTGCTTTAGTGTTGATATTTTGAAAGACATGGTTGTTTGTTGGTATGCTTGAGTATTAAAGTCTTCATGTCAAAACTAGACTATTGCTTTGAATCATATAATAGTTCATATGTCCATACTATAAAGAAAAGAATGTGATGAGCATGTTAGGCAACATTCCACATCCAAAATTCTATTTTTATCATTTACCTACTCGAGGACGAGCAGGAATTCAGCTTGGGGATGTTGATACAACTCCAACGTATCTATAATTTTTGATTGTTCCATGCTGTTATATTATCATTCTAGGGTGTTTTACAATCATTTCATATAATTTTTTGGTACTAACCTATTGACATAGTGCCTAATGCCAGTTGCTATTTTCTGCATGTTTTTTACATTGCAGAAAATCAATATCAAATGGAGTCCAAATGCAACGCAACTCCTGGAGGATTTTTTAGGGGCCAGAAAAAAGCCAATGGGCCAAAGAAGCACCTGAGGGGCTGCTCGAGGTGAGCAGCACCCACCAGGGCACGCCAGGAGGCCCAGGCGCGCCCTGGGGGTTGTGCCCACCTCGGGCGCCCCCCGAACCGCCTCTTTGCTCTATAAATACCCGAATATTCCAGAAACCCTAGGGGAGTCAACGAAATATTTATCCAGCCGCCGCAGAGTCCAGAACCACCAAGATCCAATCTAGACACCGTCATGGATGGGTTCACCACTTCCATTAGTGCCTCTACTATGATGTGTGAGTAGTTCTTTGTAGACCTATGGGTCCGTATTTAGTAGCTAGATGGCTTCCTGTCTCTCTCTTGATTATCAATACAATGGTCTCTTGGAGATCCATATGATGTAAGTCGGTGTGTTTGTTGGGATCCGATGAACTTTGAGTTTATGATCAGATATATGTTTTTATCCATGGAAGTTATTTGAGTCTTCTTTTATCTCTTATATGCATGATTTCTTATAGCCTCGTATTTCTTCTCCGATATTTGGGTTTTGTTTGGCCAACTTGATCTATTTATCTTGCAATGGGAAGAGGTGCTTTGTAGTGGGTTCAATCTTACGGTGCTTGATCCCAATGGCAGAAAGGGAACCAACACGTATGTATCGTTGCTACTAAGGATAACAAGATGAGATCTATATCTACCGCAATAGATAAACGGTTATCGTCTACATCATGTCATCGTTCTTATTACATTACTCTGTTTTCTCACGAACTTAATACACTAGATGCATGCTGGATAGCGGTCGATGTGTGGAGTAATAGTAGTATATGGAGGCAGGAGACGGTCTACTAATCTTGGACGTGATGCCTATACAATTATCATTACCTGGATATCATCATGATTATTTGAAGTTCTATCAATTGCCCAATAGTAATTGTTTTCCCACCGTTCGCTATTTTTCTCGAGAGAAGCCACTAGTGAAACCTATGGCCCCCGGGTCTCTTTTCATCATATTTGCCTTTGTGATCTATTTTCCCTTGCATTTATTTTCAGATCTATTAAACCAAAAATACAAAAATACCTTGCTGCAATTTATTTGTTCCGCGGTCTATTTATCCTATCTACCACTTTTTACCTCACGTTATTTGCCTATCTTGAGGCGTCGTACCAGAAAGGGATTGACAACCCCTTTAACACGTTGGGTTGCGAGTATTTGTTATTTGTGTGCAGATGCTATTTACGTGGTGTGAGGAGGTTCTCCTACTGGTTCGATAACCTTGGTCTCATCTCTGAGGGAAATACCTACTGTCGCTATACTGCATCATCCCTTCCTCTTTGGGGAAATACCGATGTAGTTCTAGCAGACATTGGCATATCTCATGGTGCTCTTGTAATACCCGTGAATATTGCGACTGATTAATAAAGCCTAGCTTTCTTTGCTAAAAAAACTAGGAAGCAAACAGTGATTTTGTGTTCTACTATACCAGTCATTTGGTGAACGAAAAACAAGGTAGGCAAGGGTTAAAATGATATGCGAATATCCAGAAATAAGAACCTAGGTAGCTTCTGCATGTTCTCAAAGTTTAGAGCATTAGGGCCGTCTGATCTTTTTCTAGATGCCATATGGCACGTCGGATCTCACCGATGTTTGATTTGGGTCGCCGGATCGACACCGCAACACTGTCGCAATTAACAGTTTCGCTCACCGGCTATAGTATCTCATGCCACTGCCGTTATTCCTGTGCCCACTTAGGGCGTTTTTGTCTTTTCACATGTTGGCCCGTGACGTGTTGGTCCCTGGTTGGCCCATGGTTGGATGAGGGGAGGGGGCATGCTTGTTGCCTCTTCGTGCTCCCATTCCCCCTGCGCTCTCTAGATCTCTCCTCTGATTTTGCATTGTGCCTGATGGCTGCCTCCACACCAGCAGCAGCGACAAACTTTGGACTCACATCCCACATGCACTGGTAGGCGACCAGAAGGAGGCGAGTGGTAGTCTCACCACCGACACACTCGCCGCAACAACCAGATCCTGGTTGTCCCCTCCCCTTCCCGTCAGATCCGTCAGGTCCAGCGGACGGCGGCGACCATCCCCAGTAGTCGGTAGGTCCTCTCTCTCCAGCTCACCTTCCCCCACTGCCCCTTCATGGAGTTGATGCTTTGTCTTGCTGGACCCTCCTATTCGTGCATTACTTCACTGTGTCATGGCAGTGCTGTTTTCTCTTGTCATCGGCGGCCCCGCATGTGTCGTGCTTATGGATGGCTCTAGCGTGCGTCCTGATCATAGCTGACTCTTGCTGCTATTTTTTGTGTGTGTCATGTTGCTATTGCTGCTGCTTGCCGGTTGTTGCGCACATCTTGCTTGTGGCCGGCCCTTGCTTCTCATGACCTACAATTTCTGATATTATTGTTTTGTGCCTTGCTGCTCCTGCTGTTGTTTGTTGTACTCCCATTGAATTTGATATTTTGATACAGATGACTGAGCCGCCACCCGCTGCCGACCGTCCTGGTCGACTAAGCTCAGGGCATGTCATCGGCTCCTGAGCCCTCCTGCTCTGACACCACAGAGGTCACGTCAATGGATGCAGCAGAGGAGATCCAGAAGGAGAGTGCCATCTCCATCGTTGGATATGTTGTGGTGGTCCTTGATCTGTACATGTTCTTTTCCCAACTATCCCACTTGTGGTTGCCTGGAGCTCATCCTTAGTTTGCTCTTTTTCCCTTGCAGGTTGGTCCGCTGAGGGTGCTCATGCTTCTGGTCGATTTTTCCTGCTACGCTGGCCATCGCTTTGCAGGTCGACCCCTTCTCTTCTTCTATTCTTAGTTCTCTAGCCATTTGCTTGCTTGTGTTCTTGTTGGTAGATGCCTGACATCATAGAGTATATTACTGTCTGCTTGTATTTATGTTCTTGCTCTGTTGGGTCGACTAGGAGATGGAATCATGGTTTTTTGTTACTTCTATGGATTTTGATGGGGCCTATTATTCTCTTTGTGTGTTTTTGCTATGCCCTACAAGTGAGTTGTTGATTTGCTTGTTGGAGCTAATCACATCATGTGGGGGAGATTTTCAAGTCTAGCTTGTTCCAAAGAAGATGTCCTTCTTTGTCTTTGTTATTTTGCTGGTAGATCTAGCTAGATTCCAAAAAAGATGTCCTTCTTTGTCTTTGTTGCTTTCCTGGTACTTTGTGGTCAAAGTGATACTTTCATATAGCTACATATTTCATAGACTACATCTTGGTTTCTTTGCTTGGTTTGATGGCAGTGTCCTTTCCTATATGTCTTGCTATCAGATAAAGCCTTGGATCTACCTGTATCTATTTATCCAAGAGCATAGGAAAATCATTTTTAGTCATGTGTGCTTCCAAAGTAGGGTTTTCTTTCTCCTCTTTTAGTCATGTGTGCTTCCAAAGGACTCGGCTTCATGCCTATATTCGTGGCAGATTTTTGTTGCCTTTCTTAATTTGTCTGGTGCTTGGATGTATTAGGTGCTCGGATATGATTAGATCCTAGGAGCTTTTTGTTGTTGTGTAGGAGATTGTTGTGGTCTGCCTAGATTCCTAGTTTTTGTTGCCTTCTTTATTTTGTCGGGTGCCTGATTTTTCCTTATCAATGGTGAGAAGGGAAGGGAAAGGTTTGGCATTGACTCGCTAAATTACTTACCTTGGACATAATAATAAATATAACATGTTTGTAGTTGTTAGTAATTAATTTAAACCATATAATAATCCATTTTCCTAAACCTAAATGTTTTATCTTCCATATTGTTGGTGTGTTACAGATTCAGACGGCATGGACGAGTGCTCATTTATTCGTGGATCATTCTTTTTTCGAGAGAGGGATTTCGGCAACAATCCTTGTCCTTGCTCCTCATTATGTATCAGAAGGGGGAGTGCTAATTGATACGCCCATTTTGCATCATGTTTACCTACTGTTATTTATGTTGTTTTATTGCATAATAATGCTTTTCGGAGTAATTCCAATGCCTTTTCCCTCATAATATGCAAGGTACACACAAAGAGGGGGAATTCCGGCAGCTGGAAATCTGGACCTGAAAAAGCTACGTCGGGCTACCTATTTTGCACAACTCCAAATGAGCTGAAACTTTACGAGGATTTTTATGAAATAAATGAGGATTTTTTGAGCAAATAAGTACTAGAGGAGGCCCGTCAGATGGGCATAACCCACCTAGGCGCACCAGGGAGCCCAGGCGCGCCCTCGTGGGTTGTGCTCACCTTGGCCGAACTCCGGTGCCCCGCTTCTGGTATATAAGTCATTTTGACCTAGAAAAAATAAGGGGAGGACTTTCGGGACGAAGCGCCACCATCTCGAGGCGGAACCTGGGCAGGAGCACTTTTGCCCTCCGGGGGAGCGATTTCGCAGGGCGGGGGGAACTTCCCTCTTAGACAGGGAAATCATCGTCATCATCATCACCAACAAATCTTCCATCTTGGGGAGGGCCATCTCCATCAACATCTTCAACAGCACCATCTCCTCTCAAACCCTAGTTCATCTCTTGTGTTCAATCTTTGTACCCGAACTATAGATTGGTGCTTGTGGGTGACTAGTAGTGTTGATTACATCTTGTAGTTGATTACTATATGGTTTATTAGGTGAAAGATTATATGTTCAGATCCATTATGCTATTTAATACCCCTCTAATCTTGAGCATGATTATCATTGGTGAGTAGTTACTTTTGTTCTTGAGGTCACGGGAGAAATCATGTTGCAAGTAATCATGTGAACTTGATATGTGTTTGATATTTTGATGATATGTATGTTCTGATTCCCTTAGTGTGTCATGTGAACGTCAACTACATGACACTTCACAATATTTGGGCCTAAGGGAATCATTGTGGAGTAGTTATTAGATGATGGGTTGCGAGAGTGACAGAAGCTTAACCCCTAGTTTATGCGCTATTCCATAAGGGACTGATTGGATCCAAAAGTTTAATGCTATGGTATTTATTCTTAATACTTTTCTCGTGGTTACAGATGCTTGCGAGTGGGTTAATCATAAGTCGGAGTTTTGTTCAAGTAAGAACAGCACCTAAGTACCGGTCCACCCACATACCAAATTATCAAAGTAGCGAACACGAATTGAGCCAACATGATGAAAGTGACTAGATGAAATTCCCGTGTAGCCTCAAGAACACTTTTCTTATCATAAGAGACCGTTTTGGCATGTCCTTTGCCTCAAAAGGATTGGGCTACCTTGCTGCAGTTTTGTTACTACTACTGTTACTTGCTCGTTACAAATTATCTTGCTATCAAACTACTCTGTTACTTATAATTTTAGCACTTTCAGACATTACCTTGCTGAAAAGCACTTGTCATTTCCTTCTGCTCCTCGTTGGGTTTGACACTCTTACTTATCAAAAAGGCTACAATTGATCCCATGTACTTGTGGGTCATCAAGGCTATTTTCTGGCACCATTGCCGGGGAGTGAAGCGCTCTTGGTAAGTGGGAATTGGTAAGGAAAAATTATTACTACATGCTGAAATTTATTCACTTGTTAGTATGGAAAACAATCCTTTGAGGGGTTTGTTTGGATTATCTTCACCTCGGCCGGAACCACAATTAGTTATCCCTGCACCTAGTGAAAATATTGAATATGAAATTCCTTCGGGTATGGTAGAACAACAGCTAGCCAATCCTTATGCAGGAGATGGAACCAAACATCCTGATATGCACTTGATATATGTGGATGAAATTTGTGAATTGTTTAAGCTTGCAGGTTTACCCAGAGATGAAGCTAAGAAGAAGGTTTTCCCTTTGTCTTTTAAGGGAAAGTCATTGACATGGTATAGGCTATGCGATGATATTGGATCTTGGAACTGGAATCGGTTGAAACTGGAATTCCATCAAAAAAATTATCCTATGCATCTAGTTCATCATGATCGGAATTATATATATAACTTTTGGCCTCGTGAAGGAGAAAGTATCACTCTAGCTTGGGGGAGGCTTAAGTCAATGTTATATTCCTGCCCCAATCATGAGCTCTCAAGATAAATTATTATTCAGACTTTTTATGATCGGCTTTCTCATAATCAATCCATGCTCGATACTTCTTGTACTGGTTATTTTATGAACAAGACTATTGAATTCCGGTGGGATCTTTTAGAAAGAATTAAACACAACTCTAAAGATTGGGAACTCGACGAAGGTAAAGAGTCAGGTATTGAGCCTAAGTTTGATTGTGTTAAATCTTTTATGAATACCGATGCTTTTCAAAAGTTTAGCACTAAATATGGACTTGACTCTGAGATAGTAGCTTCCTTTTGTGAATCTTTTGCTACTCACATTGATCTCCCTAAGGAGAAGTGGTTCAAATATCACCTACCAATTAAAGAACCGGTAAAAGCTAAAGAAGAAACTATCATTTATAATGTTGACCCAGTTGTTCCCACTGCTTATATTGAAAAACCACCTTTCCCTGTTAGGATGAAGGAACATGCTAAAGTTTCAACTGTGGTCAACAAGAGTTATATTAGAACACATAAACCAGCTGAACAAATCAAAGTAGAACCTAGTGTTGCTATGGTTAAAGATCTCTTGGTCAATAATATTGATGGACATGTTATTTACTTCTATGCTGAAGCTGCTAGAATTGCCACACCTGGTGAAAAAGATAAACATAGACCTGTTGTTGGCATGCCTGTTATTTCAGTTAAGATAGGAGATCACTGTTACCATGGTTTATGTGACATAGGTGCTAGCGTGAGTGCTATTCCTTTTTCCTTATATCAAGAAATTATGAATGATATAGCACCCGCTGAAATAGAAGACATAGATGTTACTATTAAGCTTGCTAATAGAGATAGAGTATCACCTATTGGGATTGTTAGAGATGTTTTCTTGTGTGGGAAAATAAAATACCCTACTGATTTTCTTGTTCTTGGTTCCCCACAAGATGATTTTTGTCCCATTATCTTTGGTAGACCTCTCCTGAACACCGTTAATGCTAAAATAGATTATGAGAAACAAATGTCGGTGTTAACTTTGGTGATGAATCTCATGAGTTTAATTTTTTTAAGTTTAGTAGAAAGAATCATAATAAAGATTTGCCTAGTAAGGATGAGATTATTGGTCTTGCTTCTATTGTTATACCTCCTACTGATCCTTTAAAACAATATTTGCTAGACTATGAAAATGATTTGCATATGCGTGAAAGAAATGAAATAGATAGAATCTTGTTCGAACAACAACCTCTGCTTAAACAAAATTTGCCTATTGAAAGTCTAGGAGGTCCTACTCCACCTAAAGGTGATCCTGTGTTTGAATTAAAACAATTACCAGACACTTTGAAATATGCTTATCTTGATGAGAAAAGATATATCATGTTATTATTAGTGCTAACCTTTCAGAACATGAACAAGAAATATTATTGAAAGTTCTAAGGAAGCATTGAGCTGCTATTGGATATACTCTTGATGATCTTAAGGGCATTAGTCCCACTCTATGCCAGCACAAAATTAATATGGAACCCGATGCTAAACCGGCTGTTGATCACCAACGTTGGTTAAATCCGAAAATGAAAGAAGTGGTAAGAACGGAAATATTGAAACTTCTGGAAGCAGGTATAATCTAGCTGATAGTAGATGGGTAAGTCTTGTTCATTGTGTCCCTAAGAAGGGAGGTATTACTATTGTTCCTAATGATAGGAATGAACTTATTCCACAAAGAATTGTCACAGGCTATAGAATGGTAATTGATTTTAGAAAATTAAACAAAGCAACTAGAAGAGATTATTACCCTCTACCTTTTATTGATAAAATGCTAGAAAGATTATCTAAGCACACACATTTTTGCTTCCTTGACGGATATTCTGGTTTTTCACAAATACCTGTTTCTCAACCTGATCAGGAAAAGACCACTTTTACTTGTCCCTTTGGAACTTATGCTTATATATGTATGCCTTTTGGTCTATGCAATCCACCTGCTACCTTTCAAAGATTTATGACTGCTATATTCTCTGATTGTGAAAAGATTATTGAGGTTTTCATGGATGACTTTTCTGTTTATGGGAAGTCTTTTGATGATTGTTTAAGCAATCTTGATCGAGTTTTCCAGAGATGTGAGCAAACAAATCTTGTCTTGAATTGGGAGAAGTGCCACTTTATGGTTAACAAGGGTATTGTTTTGGACCATAAAATTTCTGAAAGAGGTATTGAAGTGGACAAAGCCAAGGTTGATGCAATTGAGAAAATGTCATGTCCTAAAGATATCAAAGGTATTCGTAGTTTCCTTGGTCATATTGGTTTCTATAGGAGATTTATCAAAGACTTTTCTAAAATTTCTAGGCCTCTTACAAATCTTTTTCAAAAGGCTGTCCCTTTTGTTTTTGATGATGATTGTTTGGAAGCTTTTGAAACACTAAAGAAAGCCTTAATTTCTGCACCTATTGTTCAACCACTTGATTGGAGCTTCCCTTTTGAAATTATGTGTGATGCTACTGATTATGCTGTTGGTGTTGTTCTAGGACAAAGAGTTGATAAGAAACTAAATGTTATCCACTATGCTAGTAAAACTCTAGACAATGCTCAACAAAACTATGCTAGTACTGAAAAACAATTCTTAGCAATGGTGTTTTTGTGTGATAAATTTAGATCCTATAGTGTTGATTCCAAAGTGACTGTTGATACGTCTCCAACGTATCTATAACTTATGAAGCATTCATGCTATTTTATTATCTGTTTTGAATGATTACGGGCTTTATTATACACTTCTATATTACTTTTGGGACTAACCTATTAACCAGAGGCCTAGCCCATATTGTTGTTTTATTGCCTGTTTTAGTATTTCGAAGAAAAGGAATATCAAACGGAGGCCAAACCGAATGAAACCTTCAGGAGCGTGATTTTTGGGAAGAATATGATCCGGGAGAATTGGAGTTCACGTCAGAAGAGCCTCGAGGAGGCTAGGAGATAGGAGCCCCCCCCCCCTACTGGGTGCACCCCCTGTCTCCTGGGCCCCTCGAGCACCCCCCCCCCCCCCCGATCGACTTCTTTCGCCTATATAATCCCGTATACCCTAAAAACATCAACAACGAAGATAGATCGGGAGTTCGGCCGCCGCAAGCCTCTGTAGCCACAAAAAACCTCTCGGGAGCCCGTTCTGGCACCCTGTCGGAGGGGGAACCCATCACCGGTGGCCATCTTCATCATCCCGGTGCTCTCCATGATGAGAAGGGAGTAGTTCACCCTCAGGGCTGAGGGTATGTACCAGTAGCTATGTGTTTGATCTCTCTCTCTCTCTCTCATGTTCTCTCTCTCGTGTTCCCTCTATGGCACGATCTTGATGTATCGCGAGCTTTGCTATTATAGTTGGATCTTATGATATTTCTCCCTCTACTCTCTTGTAATGGATTGAGTTTTCCCTTTGAAGTTATCTTACCGGATTGAGTCTTTAATGATTTGAGAACACTTGATGTATGTCTTGCCGTGCTTATCTGTGGTGACAATGGGATATCACGTGCCACTTGATGTATGTTTTGGTGATCAACTTGCGGTTCCGCCCATGAACCTATGCATAAGGGTTGGCACACGTTTTCGTCCTGACTCTCCGGTAGAAACTTTGGGGCACTCTTTGAAGTACTTTGTGTTGGTTGAATAGATGAATCTGAGATTGTGTGATGCATATCGTATAATCATGCCCACGGATACTTGAGGTGACAATGGAGTATCTAGGTGACATTAGGGTTTTGGTTGATTTGTGTCTTAAGGTGTTATTCTAGTACGAACTCTTGAATAGATTGATCCGAAAGAATAACTTTGAGGTGGTTTCGTACCCTACCATAATCTCTTCATTTGTTCTCCGCTATTAGTGTCTTTGGAGTGACTCTTTGTTGCATATTGAGGGATTGTTATATGATCTATCTATGTTATTATTGTTGAAAGAACTTGCACTAGTGAAAGTATGAACCTTAGGCCTTGTTTCCTACCATTGCAATACCGTTTACGCTCACTTTTACCACTTGTTACCTTGCTGTTTTTATAATTTCAGATTACAATACCTTTATCTACCATCCATATTGCACTTGTATCACCATCTCTTTGCCAAACTAGTGCACATATACAACTTACCATTGTATTGGGTGTGTTGGGGACATAAGAGACTCTTTGTTATTTGGTTGCAGGGTTGTTTGAGAGAGACCATCTTCATCCTACGCCTCCTACGGATTGATAAACCTTAGGTCATCCACTTGAGGGAAATTTTCTACTATCCTACAAACCTGTGCACTTGCAGGCCCAACAACGTCTACAAGACGAAGGTTGTGTAGTAGACATCAAGCTCTTTTCTGGCTCCATTGCTGGGGAGGTGAGTGCTTGAAGGTATATCTTTAGATCTTGCAATCGAATCTTTTTGTTTCCTGTTTTATCAATAGTTTAGTTTATAAAAGAAAACTACAAAAAATGGAATTGAGTTTGTCTCATACGCTTCATCTTTTTAATATCTTTCGTAAGAATGATGGAAAGGAAAATTGTGCGCAAGTGCTAGAAGAAGAAATCTATAAAATGTTTTGCACTAAATCTTTGAATGATGAGCATGATTGCAATGTTGTTAGTATGAACTCGTTGAATATCCATAGTACTAATGATGATTGCACTAGTTATGGTGAAAATGTCTCCTATAAGCATGTCAATTTTTGTGGAGAGCATTGGGTTTGCAAGTACACACCAAATAGGGAAAATAGATACTGCAAGAGGCATAAGCATTTAGAAACTAAATTGTTGCAAGAAAGGCTAGATAATAATGCTGAAAATTCACATTTCCTTTGCCGTACTTGTGAACTTTGCAATGGACGTGGTCATTTACATCTCCGATGCAAATTATTTCATGATCGAATCGTGTCCAAAATTTTTGATGATTTGATTTCCCTTGCACATTATAATGAACTTAGTTTGCTTTTGGGTTATTAGGAAATGAAACGTTTAACTAAGAATCTTCTAGAATTTGTCCTTAAGAAACTCTTTGATTTTGATCTAGAGGAAATTTATATGTATTGTGCGGTGAATTGCATTGAAAATACTTATATTGCCAATTACATAAAGAAAAGAAAGCAAATGGAAGATGAAGAGAATACTAATGAAAGTGAAGAGACTTCCTAATATCCTCCTATTATTTCTTATGATGAATCAGGTAACGAGGAGGAGCTTTCTTTTCAACCAATCTCATCAATAAGGAGCTCAAAGAAGAGGGTTGAACCCACACATAATGTGAAGAAGAAAAGGAAGATAAGGAGCAGCAAAGGTAAAAAGGTATCCCTCCCAAATGATGTTGCTCCTACTACTCATTGTGATGATGATAATTGCTATACTATTGGTGATATCCATACTATTAATGATGAGAGTGATTATGCTTATGATATGAAAAGGCCCAAGCTTGGGGAAGCTATGTTTGATGAAGATGAAATATTTTAGAATATATTTGCTGAAATTAATGTTTATCCCAAGCTTGGGGATGCTACGTTTAATGAAGATGATATATTTAGCCTCCCAAGTTTTGATATGCAAAGTTGTTGTGATGATAGCATGCCTCTTACCTATGATGATTATATTGATGAAAGTGGGTTTGGAAGAGTGTCAACTTTAGGAAGTAGTGATCCCACTATTTTGGAGGATGTTGAATCTTATTGTGATGAATATGAAAGTGGATTTGGAAGAGTGTCAACTTTATTTAGTGATGATTCCACTATCTTGGAAGAGGTTTCAATTGATTATGATGAGAACAAAGTTGCTACTTATGATGATTATTGTGATAAAACTTATGCTATAAAAAGTAGTGATGATTATATTTATAAAACTTGTCATGATTATGATTACCCTTTTTCTGAACATTACTCTTTTAATGTGGAAACAACTTATAGTATTCGAGTCTCTTATGATACTTCCATCATTCCAAATGAGAATAATTTTGCTTTTGTGGAGAGTAATAAATTTTCTATGCAAGTATATCATGAAAAGAATGCTTTAGGTGCTGGTTATATGGTTGAATTCATTCATGATGCTACTGAAAGTTATTATGAGGGAGGAACATATGCTTGTAGGAACTGCAATAATATCAAGTTTCCTCTCTATGTGCTTAAAATTTTGAAGTTATTCTTGTTTTGCCTTCCTATGCTAGTTGATTATTGTTCCCATAAGTTGTTTGCTCAAAAAATCCCTATGCATAGGAAGTGAGTTATACTTAAATGTTCTAGTCATATTCTTCATGATGCTTCCGTTATGTTTAAATTCTTATCTTTTATGTGAGCATCATTAAAATCATCATGCCTAGCTAGGGGCGTTAAACGATAGCGCTTGTTGGGAGGCAACCCAACTTTATTTTTGTTTCTTGCTTTTTGTTCCTATTTAGTAATAAATAATTCATATATCCTCTTTTTAGATGTGCTTTTATGTTTTAATTAGTGTTTGTGCCAAGTAGAGCCTTTGGGAAGACTTGGGTGAAGTCCATATGATCTTGCTGTGAAAAACAGAAACTTTAGCGCTCACGAGATTAGCTGCCATTTTTTACTGGAGAGTGATTTTAGGTTGACTATTTTTGCAGATGATTAATAGGGAAATTACTGAGGTCCAACAATTTATTTCATAATTTTTGGGGTTCCAGAAGTATACGTTTGATACAGATTACTACAGACTGTTCTGTTTTTGACAGATTCTGTTTTCATTGTGTTGTTTGCTTATTTTGATGAATCTATGGCTAGTATGTAAGGGTATGAACCATAGAAAAGTTGGAATACAGTAGGTTTAACACCAATATGAATAAATAATGAGTTCATTACAGTACCTTAAAGTGGTGGTTTGTTTTCTTGTACTAACGGAGCTTACGAGTTTTGTGTTGAGTTTTGTGTGGTTGAAGTTTTCAAGTTTTGGGTAAAAGATTCGATGGACTATGGAATAAGGAGTGGAAATAGCCTAAGATTGGGGATGCCCAAGGCACCCAAAGGTAATATCCAAGGACAACCAAGAGCCTAAGCTTGGGGATGCCCCGGAAGGCATCCCCTCTTTCGTCTTCGTTCATCGGTAACTTTACTTGGAGCTATATTTTTATTCACCACATGATATGTGTTTTGCTTAGAGAGTCATTTTATTTTGTTAGTATTTTCTTGCTGTTATTTAGAATAATGTTTTGCATCTTTATTTTGAATAAAAATGTCAAGGATAGCCTTTACCATGCTTATTTTGCTAGTATACATGTTGTTGTTTGAAAGTTTACCGCTGTTGCAAAAATTCCCAAAAAAAGTCAGAGAGTGATATAATGTTGAATCTTTTTGCATAATGAGCTCTAATAAATCTTTTACAGCTTAGTATTTTTCTTATAATTTTTGGAGTTAGGAAGGTATGATGAATCTTGCATTCTTTATAGACTATACTGTTTTGGCAGACTGCTTTTATGTTTGCATTGTTTGCATATGTTTGCCTTTTTAATGATTCTATTTTAGGATAGGAGTATTAAAGATGCAGAGACATTTAGTATTCAATGTTGAATAATAATTTTAGTGATTTGTTACAGTAGAAAATGATAAGGTTTTGCATTGGTTTATACTAACCTATCTCACGAGTTCTTGTTGAGTTTGGTGTGGATGAAGCTTTTGATAAAAAGAGAAACCATGATATAAAAGGAATTAAGGAGACACAAAAACTCAAGCTTGGGGATTCCCAAGGCACCCCAAGATAATATTCCAAGAAGTCTCAAGCATCTAAGCTTGGGGATGCCCCGGTAGGCATCCGACCTTTCTTCTTCAATAATTAACGGTTAGTATCGGTTGAACCTAAGTTTTTTCTTCTCCACATGAGTCGTGCTATCCTTGCAATGTAATTTTATTTTGCTTTGCTTGTTGTTTGAATACAATACCAATATCTGAAATTATTTAATGAGAGAGCGTCTTCATATAGATACATAATTATTTAACTACTCATTGATCTTCACTTATATCTTGTTGGAGTAGTTTGTCATTTACTCGTGTGCTTCACTTATATCCTATGAGTAAATGGTTGAATGAGTAGAATGTCATAAATCTGAAATTATATATGTCTCATTTGCTTATCCCATGGGGAGTAATGACTTCACATCTAAGAAGTATAGGTTGTAAATTTATTGAAGGTTAGCAAGCATTGTATTGGTCATTTGAACAATTCATGAAAGAATATTGAAGGAAGAGAGATTTCACATATAAATATACTATCTAGTCATCTTTTATAATTGTGAGCACTCATTAAGTATGACATGCTAAAGAGTTGATGTTGGACAAGGAAGACAACATAATGGGTTGTGTTTTCTCACATCTCAGTTAAAGTATACTGTCATGGGTCATTCAAACATGTTGAGCTTGCCTTTCCCCCTCATGCTAGCCAAAATTCCTTGCACCAAGTAGAGATACTACTTGTGCTTCCAAATATCCTTAAACCCAGTTTTTGCCATGAGAGTCCACCATACCTACCTATGGATTGAGTAAGATCCTTCAAGTAAGTTGTCATCGGTTCAAGCAATAAAAATTGCTCTCTAAATATGCATGACTTATTAGTGCGGAGAAAATAAGCTTTGTACGATCTTGTTATGGAAGCAATAAAAGCGACGTACTGCATAACAAAGGTCCATATACAAGTGGCAATATAAAGTGACGTTCTTTCGCATTAAGATTTTGTGTATCCAACCCTAAAAGCGCATGACAACCTCTTCTTCTCTCTGCGAAGAGCCTATCTTTTACTTTATGTCATTTACTTCATGCAAGAGTCAAGGTGATCTTCACCTTTCCCTTTTTTTATTTTATCCTTTGGCAAGCACTTTGTGTTGGGGTGATCCTAATATATATATCCAATTGGATGTAAGTTAGCATGAACTATTATTGTTGACATCACCCAAAGGTGAATACATTTGGAGGCAACACTATAAGCCCCTATCTTTCTCAGTGTCCGATTAAAACTCCATAACCATAAATATTGCGTGAGTGTTAGCAATTGTAGAAGACTATATGATAGTTGAGTATGTGGAGTTTGCTCTATCAAAGCTCTTACATAGACCCTTCCTGAAAATAAGATGAATTGCAATTGTTTCATGACTGGGAATGAAGTTTGCTAGTTTCCAAGAAAGTTTATGGTCTATGCTTTAACATGTGAATAGCTTGTTACTTGATCTTGAGAAGTTTTATGAGATGAACTACTGTTATGACATATAAACATGCTAGAAAAGGTGATTGAAATTATCATTGATAAAACGTGTGTACCTGCTAGCATTCACACTTCATAAATTCTTTCATTTATCATTTACCTACTCGAGGACGAGCAGGAATTAAGCTTGGGGATGCTGATACGTCTCCAACGTATCTATAATTTATGAAGCATTCATGCTATTTTATTATCTGTTTTGAATGATTACGGGCTTTATTATACACTTTTATATTACTTTTGGGACTAACCTATTAACCGGAGGCCCAGCCCATATTGTTGTTTTATTGCATGTTTCAGTATTTCGAAGAAAAGGAATATCAAATTGAGTCCAAATGGAATGAAACCTTTGGGAGCGTGATTTTTGGTAAGAATATGATCCGGGAGACTTGGAGTTCACGTCAGAAGAGCCTCGAGGAGGCCAGGAGATAGGAGGGCGCTCCCCCCTACTGGGTGCGCCCCCTGTCTCCTGGGCCCCTCGAGCACCCCCGACCGACTTATTTCGCCTATATAATCCCATATACCCTAAAAACATCAACAACGAAGAAAGATCGGGAGTTCCACCGCCACAAGCCTCTGTAGCCACAAAAAACCTCTCGGGAGCCCATTCCGGCACCCTGCCGGAGGGGGAACCCATCACCGGTGGCCATCTTCATCATCCCGGCGCTCTCCATGATGAGAAGGGAGTAGTTCACCCTTGGGGCTGAGGGTATGTACTAGTAGCTATGTGTTTGATCTCTCTCTCTCGTGTTCTCTCTCTCGTGTTCCCTCTATGGCACGATCTTGATGTATCACAAGCTTTGCTATTATAGTTGGATCTTATGATGTTTCTCCCTCTACTCTCTTGTAATGGATTGAGTTTTCCCTTTGAAGTTATCCTATCGGATTGAGTCTTTAATGATTTGAGAACACTTGATGTATGTCTTGCCGTGCTTATCTGTGGTGACAATGGGATATCACGTGCCACCTGATGTATGTTTTGGTGATCAACTTGCGGTTCCGCCCATGAACCTATGCATAAGGGTTGGCACACATTTTCGTCCTGACTCTCTGGTAGAATCTTTGGGGCACTCTTCGAAGTACTTTGTGTTGGCTGAATAAATGAATATGAGATTGTGTGATGCATATCGTATAATCATGCCCACGGATACTTGAGGTGAAAATGGAGTATCTAGGTGACATTAGGGTTTTGGTTGATTTGTGTCTTAAGGTGTTATTCTAGTACGAACTCTTGAATAGATTGATCCGAAAGAATAACTTTGAGGTGGTTTCGTACCCTACCATAATCTCTTCGTTTGTTCTCCGCTATTAGTGTCTTTGGAGTGACTCTTTGTTGCATATTAAGGGATTGTTATATGATCTATCTATGTTATTATTGTTGAAAGAACTTGCACTAGTGAAAGTATGAACCTTAGGCCTTGTTTCCTACCATTGCAATACCGTTTACGCTCACTTTTACCACTTGTTACCTTGCTGTTTTTATAATTTCAGATTACAAATACATTTATCTACCATCCATATTGCACTTGTATCACCATCCCTTCGCCGAACTAGTGCACCTATACAATTTACCATTGCATTGGGTGTATTGGGGACATAAGAGACTCTTTGTTATTTGGTTGCAGGGTTGTTTGAGAGAGACCATCTTCATCCTACACCTCCTACGGATTGATAAACCTTAGGTCATCCACTTGAGGGAAATTTGCTACTGTCCTACAAACCTGTGCACTTGCAGGCCCAACAACGTCTACAAGAAGAAGGTTGTGTAGTAGACATCAACTATTCACACCGGTCATGCTGCTATAAAAATCTTATGGAAAAGAAAGATGCTAAACCTAGACTCATTAGGTGGGTTCTTCTACTAAAAGAATTTGATTTGCAAATCATCGATAGAAAAGGAGCAGAGAACCCCGTAGCTGATAACTTGTCTAGGCTTGAAAATATTCTTGATGACCCACAACCTATTAATGATAGCTTCCTTGATGAACAATGCCGAAGGTACTAACCCAATGGTTGTTAATGGGCAACGAATAAAACATTATATCTCAGGTATGCCCATTAATGTTGAAAGTAATATTATCCAAACTATGACACCGGAAGAACACATAAAAAAACCTTCCGGAACACTCCAGAATCATGAAAAGGAGGAGGTGCGTGATACGGTAAGTAAACGGACTCCAAAAAATCCGCAAAAATATTTTTTGTCAGCTTTGGAATATTTAGAAAATTAGGAAAATAAGAAACTACCAGGAAGGTGACCCTGGTGGGCACAAGACACCAGGGTGTGCCTGGCTTGCTAGGCGCGCCCAGGTGGGTTGTGCCCACCTCGCGTACCTTCTGGACTCTGTTTTTCTTTCATTTGATTGTTTCCCAAGATAAAAAAATCTTTATATACCTTTCGAACCTATTGACCTCTGTATCGCCGAGAAATCTCATGTTTTGTTTTCTCGCTGTTGTCCGTCAGATCTGTTAAGCCAGGCATCATGTCTTCTCCCTCCTCCAACGTTGAAGAAGGCGATGCTTGGTTGCTTAAAGTGGAGTCCAGGGGAGAGAGATTTGAAGAGGTCGCTATGGAGTAAGATGAGGGAGACTCGTTTGGAGTTCACCCTTCGGCCTCTGAGAGGGGCACTCTTGCTGGCATCTCTACTCATCCTAACCCACATCAAGCTATGAGGCCAACAAACAATCAAGAGGGCCCTAGTGATCAGGAAGAACTCCCTTCAAGGAGATCTCTACACAGGTTACATCAAAACACTTTTGTCACATCCCTAGCTGCTGGTAGTGCTCTAGGCTAGCTTCATGTGTGCATCATGTCTATATTTTCGAAACTTGAACTGAGGAATTTTGGAAGCCTCAAAAACTTAAATAAAAGAGGGGGAAAAACCCTAGAAATCTCATTCATTGCTCCAAAAATGCTCTTCTTAAATGTTTGATAAATTTTGGTAAGGGTTCTGGTCCCAACCAAAATATTGAACATTTTTAAGGAATTATTTTTGGGACTTTGGATTTAATTCATTAGCTATTTGAATTTGAATTATATTCATATAATTAGAATATAATTTCAAATACCCCCTGAAATATTTCATAAGCTTTTGGAAAAGTCCCTCTAGCAATATAAAATATTCAGAGGAGTTTTTGGCATTGTTTGAATTATTTTAAATTCAAAACAGTGGCAAAATGAATTAAATAAAACAAAACAAATAGAACAGAAATAAATAGAAAGGGAGAGAAGGCCACCTGGGCCACCTACCTGGCGCCACTTACCTGGCCCAGCTCCCCCAACGGCCCAGCCCACCGCCGCCCCCCCCTCCCCTGTCGTCTTCCTCCCTGCCAGGAGGACGGACACCGCGACGCCGCCGCGCGCGCCACCTCCACCCTGCTCGGCCACCTCCTGCTTCCCTCGGTCTCCCTAGCGACGCCACGACGACGCCTCGTGTCCCCTCGCTCCTCTTCCTCCCTCGCTGCTCCCTCTCTCTTCCCCGAACACTCTCCCCCTCCTCTGTTCTCCTCACCCGAACGGAGCCGCCGCCACCGACGAGAGCCACCGTGGCTACCGGCCACCCCACGGATCACCGACGCCCCAGGAAGCTCCGCCGGTCCTCCCTCTACCTCCTCAACGAGCCACGAGGCCCCGGACGTGCCGCAACACCGCCCTTGATGTCTTCTTCAACCTCGGGACCGCCGGCCATCTTCGTCAAATTCGTCGGCTCCGGACCGCCCCCGACCTCGCCGAGCGTCCCCTCGTCATAGCCGTGAGCCACTGACCTTCTCCCCTAACTCAGCATGCTCTCCTTCGTGCCGTAGCGCCGTTCCCCACGAGCTCCGAAGCCACCGTCCGCCATTGCTGCTGCACGCATAGCCTCCATGCTCCCCTGGCCTCGCTGAGCTGCTCTTAGTGCTCCCCATGTCTAGCAGGTGCTGCCCAGCCTCTCCATTTGCTCACTGATGCACCGTAGCGACGCGCCCGAGCACCACCGAACACCATCGCCGCCAAAGCTCGTCGCCGGCATGAGTTCCGGCGACCCCACGACCTCCCACTTGGTCCTCTGGATGCGCGAGAGCAAGGGCCATCCCCTGGTGCCCTCAGCGCGCCAAACTGACGCCTCTAGCGCAAGTCCGGCGTGCCCCCGCCGTGTTCTGTGGTCGCCGTCGGCTGGTCTCCGGCGTGCTGACGTGGCGTCGTCGTTAGGGGCTAATGACCCTGCTAATTAACCCTGTGACACTGACAGCAGGGCCCCACCTGCTAATTAATCCTAGATTAGTTTCTGTTTAGTTTTTAACTAATCCTAGTGGCCCCACGCGTCAGCTTTGACTAAGCTGACGTGGCTGTTGACTGGGCCCACATGTCAGCGACACTAATCAGCCCCAGTCACTGACCAGTGGACCCCACTGGTCAGGTTTGACCTGAACCTGCCCTGTTGACCTGATGACGTCAAGGTGATGTCATGCTGACGCATTAAATGATTTTCTGGATTTAAAATAAATCAGAAAATCCAGAAAATGGTATAAACTTCTAAAATTCATAGAAATTCAACCGTAACTCCAAATTAAATAATTTATATATGAAAAATTATCAGAAAAATTCAAGGAATCCATCTGTACCATTTTCATGCATGTTAGAACAACTTATAGCTGCTGTTTAGCACAAATCAATTAAATGGCATTTGAATAATCACATATGGAGTTTGAATTTGAATCTTGTATTCAAACCAACTTCATTTAATCTGTTGCTAGTTGCATTAGCCCAAAACACATTCATTTTGCCATGTCATGATCATGCATCATATTGTGCATTGCATTGATTGTGTTCCCTTCTGTGTTGCCGGTATTTGTCCCCTCTCGATAGACGTGATACCGATGATGTGATCGTTGACACTGATGAAGACTCAATGTTATCTTCAGAAGTGCCAGGCAAGCAAAACCCCCTTGTTCATTCCGATAAAATCCCACTCTCTCGCTCCTGCTCTCTTTTACTGCATTAGGACAACAACGATCATATTGTTACTTGCTGCGGTAGCTGAACCCCTTTATCCTTTGCATGACCTGTCATTCCACAGTAAATAGATGAAACCCACTAGCATGAGTAGGAGTTGTTTGAGCCCTGTTGTGCCTACTCATTCATGTTTGTTTGTCATGCCTGCTATTGCTTAGAGTTGAGTCAGGCCTGATTCATCGGGGATGTATCAGAGGCGTGTGAACATGTCCTACTGTGTGTGAGCTAAGTGTGTGAACACGATTTGGTAAAGGTAGCGGTGAGAGGCCATGTAGGAGTACATGGTGGGTTGTCTCATTGCAGCCGTCCTCAGGAACTGAGTTCTGTGTTTGTGATCCATGACCAGTTACTACCACACATTGGGTTCCGGTAACTCGACCCCTCTCGACTTATTAATCAACATGATCTCTGTCCAGGAGTTGCAACTAGTTTCTGGTGTTTGTAGGTAGTGTTAGTAGTCTACCAAGTGGCACCCGGTACAGGTGGGCTTGGGACAGACTAGGCACAGTGGCACGGTGTACCAAGTGGCACCCGGATGGTGGGCTTGGGAACCCTGCTCACATCGTTTGGGGCCGTGAGCGACACCCCGGCCGGATCTCCTTGCGGATGGAACCCGAATAGGCGATAAACCTGGACTAGAGACTTGTTCGGTTAGTCAGGTCGTGGCCGACTCCCTCGCCCGGCTTCCGCTTGAAGGTTGCCGAGGTACATGACGTGTACAGGGCGGTAAGTGGCGAAAGCGTGTGTGAAGAAGTACACCCCTGCAGGGTTATCATTATCTATTCGAATAGCCGGATTCCTCGGATATGGAAACTTGGACCCCTTGCATAGTTCATAGACAAGTGAAAGTGGATACTCTAAAATACGCAAGATAAGCGTGAGTGCTATGGATGGCGTTCTCGTAGGGAGACGGGAGCGGATCCATAGTGGTGTATTGATATGGTGAATATGTGGACTCGTGTGCGCCACCTCAAAAGAGTTACTTGCAGTCGTAGTTCAGGTTAGCCACCGAGTCAAAGCTGGCTTGCTGCAGTCAAACTCCACCACCCCTTTGTTGATAATGATGCATATGTAGATAGATCTGATGTAAGTCTTGCTGGGTACATTTGTACTCACGTTTGCCTATTTATGTTTTTGCAGAGAGACTTCAGTCTCACTAGTAGTTCCACGTGGACTTCGACGTTTAGCTTGTTACCTCAGCTACGATCTTGTGCCCTCGGCAGGATCTGGTAGATAGTCAGGCTTCTCAGCCTTTTTCATTTATAGATGTCTGTACTCAGACATGATAGCTTCCGCTTGTGCTTTGACTTGTATGCTCTGATTGTTGGGTCATGAGACCCATGTTTGTAATATCTCGCTCCTCGGAGCCTATTGAATAAACTACTTGAGTCGTAGAGTCATTTTGTGATGCCATGTTGTATTGCACATATCGAGCATATTGTGTGTATGTTATTGAAATGCTTGGTATGTGTGGGATCTGACTATCTAGTTGTTTATCTTTAGTAGCCTCTCTTACCGGGAAATGTCTCCTAGTGTTTCCACCGAGCCATGGTAGCTTGCTACTGCTCCGGAACACTTAGGCTGGCCGGCATGTGTCCTTCTTCGTTCCTGTGTCTGTCCCTTCGGGGAAATGTCACGCGATGAATACCGGAGTCCTGTTAGCCCGCTACAGCCCGGTTCACCGGAGTCCTGCTAGCCCAGTGCTACAGCCTGGATTCACTCGCTGATGACCGACACGTTCGATGCTGGGTCATGGATGCCTGTCCCTGTAAGTTTGTGCCACTTTGGGTTTACGACTAGCCATGTCAGCCCGGGCTCCTTATCATATAGATGCTAGCGACACTGTCATATACGTGTGCCAAAAGGCGCAAACGGTCCCGGGTAAAGGTAAGGCGACACCCGTGGGAATACCGTGCGTGAGGCCGCAAAGTGATATGAGGTGTTACATGCTAGATCGATGTGGCATTGAGTCGGGGTCACTGACAGCGTTGGTATCAGAGCTTGACTGCCTGTAGGATTACCAAGCCAAACTGGTCGAAGTTGAGTCTAGAAATTCTTTAGTTATATAAGGGAATTGATTGTGGGATGGAACGTAAGGCTCTTTTTACTCCTTATACCTCATGCCTTCTGATCTGAGTCATCTTATCTTTCCTACGGGGATTAAGAACTAGGCTATCTCTTCTTTCTATCAGGATCACGTGTTATTAATCCGTAGACTTATAGATTGTTGGATTTAAGTCTCAGTTCAGTTCCTACTATTTCTGTATGTTAACTGTTGATCTCCGAACCTTGATGTTGTGCTTCTGAGTGGTTATGCCACCCTTTTGTGAATGTCTCAAATCTTTTCTGAGCATTTGCAGCCGTTATGCTGTCCGAGTCATCTCAGGTCTCTAAACAGTCTGATGCACTTGCAAATTCCTTCCTCCCGTTTCAATGTTCCTTTGGGCCAGATTAACCACACTAATCAGTGAGTTGAGGTACTCTGTTACCTTGACATATATGTTGGAGCTGGTATTATGACCCTAGGTGTCTTAGGGGATCATCTAGTAATTTAGCCATGATTTGTGTCCCAGTGTGATGATTCTGGCCATCATTCTCGTAAGCATCATGTGATGCCAACTAGTTAGTAGGTATTCCATTCCTGGGTTTTCGAACCAAGATTCACCCTACTTACTTCATGTTGATAGTGTTGCTAGTTCCTTTAGATTATTAGTAACCTTTGCATTAGTCCTCGAGGTCCGTGGTATATCCTTCTTCCAAATACCATGAACCACTTACGGCAAAAGTTTGTTGGATCAAAAGATCACAACAGGAGTGCTCTCGATGGGTTCTCCATTCATAATTGTGACTCTGCCAGTTCTACCTTTCCGCATGGATTGTCCGGAAGAAATATGTCGAACTCGTTCGACATGCTAATCCATGCATCCACAACTCAGAAAATCTTATGTTCTTTTGAGTTGTCCCTCTTTAGTTGTCTTCTGACCCTCGTCTATCAATTGATAGTCAAGAGTATGTGTGCAATCGTTCATCGATGCCTATTATTCTTATGGTCCGTCAAGCCATTCAATTCCAGAATGACTAGGAGAAACAAACTCCAGTACCTTATCCATTTCCAGGATTGGGTCAAAGAAGTTGTGCTCCGCAGATCAAATTGCTAATCCAGCTTTTGTTCTGTTCTACCTTGGAGTATTGCCATCTTTTATATCGGGATTGTTATAGGAATTGCACACCATCCTATGAACTCTTGGTACAGTGATACTTCTTGCCATCATCGTTCATTCCTCGGTTCCTGTGTTATTGTAACCGGAATGCCGACAAATGAATCATGGCGTGTGAAATCAATACTGCTAGCAACTCCGTTGCTTGGTAGTTAAATGGACGATAACCTCATTCTTAACGTGTTGATTATCGAATCGTCACCCTAAGGTTGATTGTGCTACCTAGTCTCTATTTCCGGTGCACTCCTTCGGTCATTGAGTTAGGATTTTCTTTCAATCCCTCGCTCGTTTGATCATATCGTCTTGCCCTGAAAGGCAAGATTGTTCTCGAGCTTAGTAACATACCGGTGGTTCGTGACTTTCCAAATATCTTCTTGGAAGTGTTACCGGGTTATTTCCTGACTGTTATGTTGAGCCCGTGATCAAGTTGGTTTCTTGTGAACCACCCTTTCTCCAAGAATCTGTGTTGGATATCCCTGAGCTAGTTGGTTAAGCTAGACAACAACTTGGAGAATTGGAAGATAAAAGCTTGCCTGACTTAGTTCGTTCCAAAGGGATATTCTTGTGTAGTGTGTGTTTAAGAAAGATGATATCTTTATTGGTTGATCCTCGTGATCAATTGTTGGATCTATTATCTTACCCAAACCTTTGATTTGAGTATGGGCTATCGTCAAATCAAATCAGAACCAGCGATATTCGTAATGCTGTCTTACTCGTGGTTGTTCCTCGAGTATACACCATTATATCTTTCGGGTCTGACCAATGCTATCACCTTGTTCACATAATTGTGGAATTCCACTAATATGGAAACCTGGATGAGTTGTTGTTGAGCCCATTGACAACATCCTTATCTCCTCCATGATTTTGTTAAACATTAAGCTAGTGTTGGAAACTTGTGTAAGCATTATCTTCATGACTCGTTCGTGAAGCATATGTTTGGACAAAAGAAGTGAGTCCCTCTAAATTCATGTGCACTTGATGTAAGTTGCCGCCATGAATTTGAGAAGGCTTGTTTTACCTCCTTTGGAATCATCCCAAGTCAGTCATGCACGTGCAAAGAGTTCTGTGGTCTGTTAGACTGATCATCTTCATTCCATATGTATATCCTAGCACACCAAGCCACTGATTGAGTTGTTCAAAGATAAAGGAGTCTGTCCAAGGTGAACTCTTTGGACTTCCACGCGTGGAGACTTCGATGTCATTAATAATGGTTCCCCACCTGAACTCAGTAGTGTTTTATTGTAAGACTACCATGTGATAATGTTTGTCTGGGACAACGTGTTCACATGTGTGTAGCAGAACCAGCTCATGTTTTGGAGCTTGCTATCATAGTTCATTTCCTGAGAATCTCGCAACGTCATCTCATCGATTTGTGTTGCAAACTTTCATTTTTCTTCCCAGACTCGATGAGTCTGGAATATCCTGACACCAACCAAATCTGAATCTCAGGCAGATATGATGGTTGGAACATTTCCCAAGAACTATAATATTGGTCCCTCGATAACCGGTAAAGTGGATGTTGTGGCCAACACACCCAGCCGGAAGACCTATTATTGTAGTATCTTGTTTGAGAAAGTTGGCCACCTCCCCATAAGGATTTCGTAGGATTTACCTCCGTAACTGTTCCTTATGGATTCTATTGCTCCCGAAGTCCGACCTTTACCTGATGTTCTAGTTATCAAAACATATCTATGAATGGGATACACTAGCACGTCAAGGAGAACATTAGAAGCCGAGTGCTAAATGTCTCTCGGTCGATCATCCAGATTTTATTTCCTTGGCCCCGCCAAGGGTGAAATCTGAGAAAGTGTTATCCTCCTTTGCATCTGCATCATCCATCATTAGTCATCATGGTGGTATGTTGTGTTGCCAGGATCCTTGACACGGATGTTGGTAAAACCTTGACGAATATGGAAATGCTCAAGTTCTTGAGAGCACGCACAAGCGCTACGTGTTATCATCGGCACTAACTGGGATTCCTCTCAGTTTCCTCGGCAATGCTATGACCTTTTCAAACAGTGAATTCACTTCCTATTGTTGGGTTCTTCCCCAGTTACCAAAATCATTCCCAGCATTTGCATGTTGTTCCCAGCTTGCCCCGCCAATGTGCCATTCTACCATGGGTCTCTTCCATTTCCGGTGGTAAGCAAATTCATCCATTACGTTGTCTTCAACAAGGTAATCCACAACATCCAAGTCCGAGTATGCCATTCCACCGACCCCCGCCAATCGATTGCTGTGATTGCCTTAGGCTGGTATAAAGAGTTTCAATGATCTCTGAATCAAAGGTAATTCTTTTTGACACTTAAGGGGATATATCTACGAGTCATGGTTCCTAAGGTGTCCCGTTATGGTATCATGGCAACTCAACTCCTTGCTATTTGACAACCGTTCACCACCCTCTTAGGTGTGGAATTGTTGTCTACCTAGTGAACCTTCGTCATCCGTTTCTTTCCACCCCTCCTGATGTGTATCTCGTGTATCAACCCGGGAGATGGTCCTATGTCTCATTCCGTGAGTTGTTCGATCTTCGAGAAGATCGACCCTTCTAGAGTCTCCTTCTTCCCTCCAGGTCATGTTGACAGGATTTCTCAGAGCAAGACTTCAAGACAATGATGGTGAATGAATCAACGTTCAACTGAAGTGCACCCTGGATTGTGAAGATTATACTAGTCTGTGTTACCCTTCACCTTACCCTACGCTTGAATCTCGAGACGAGATTCTTGTTTAGTGGGGGTGAGTTGTCACATCCCTAGCTGCTGGTAGTGCTCTAGGCTAGCTTCATGTGTGCATCATGTCTATATTTTCGAAACTTGAACTGAGGAATTTTGGAAGCCTCAAAAACTTAAATAAAAGAGGGGCAAAAACCCTAGAAATCTCATTCATTGCTCCAAAATGCTCTTCTTAAATGTTTGATAATTTTGGTAAGGGTTCTGGTCCCAACCAAAATATTGAACATTTTTAAGGAATTATTTTTGGGACTTTGGATTTAATTCATTAGCTATTTGAATTTGAATTATATTCATATAATTAGAATATAATTTCAAATACCCCCTGAAATATTTCATAAGCTTTTGGAAAAGTCCCTCTAGCAATATAAAATATTCAGAGGAGTTTTTGGCATTGTTTGAATTATTTTAAATTCAAAACAGTGGCAAAATGAATTAAATAAAACAAAACAAACAGAACAGAAATAAATAGAAAGGGAGAGAAGGCCACCTGGGCCACCTACCTGGCGCCACTTACCTGGCCCAGCTCCCCCAACGGCCCAGCCCACCGCCGCCCCCCCCCCTCCCCTGTCGTCTTCCTCCTTGCCAGGAGGACGGACACCGCGACGCCGCCGCGCGCGCCACCTCCACCCTGCTCGGCCACCTCCTGCTTCCCCCGGTCTCCCTAGCCACGCCACGACGACGCCTCGTGTCCCCTCGCTCCTCTTCCTCCCTCGCTGCTCCCTCTCTCTTCCCCGAACACTCTCCCCCTCCTCTGTTCTCCTCACCCGAACGGAGCCGCCGCCACCGACGAGAGCCACCGTGGCTACCGGCCACCCCACGGCTCACCGACGCCCCAGGAAGCTCCGTCGGTCCTCCCTCTACCTCCTCAACGAGCCACGAGGCCCCGGACGTGCCGCAACACCGCCCTCGATGTCTTCTTCAACCTCGGGACCGCCGGCCATCTTCGTCAAATTCGTCGGCTCCGGACCGCCCCCGACCTCGCCGAGCGTCCCCTCGTCATCGCCGTGAGCCACTGACCTTCTCCCCTAACTCAGCATGCTCTCCTTCGTGCCATAGCGCCGTTCCCCATGAGCTCCGAAGCCACCGTCCGCCATTGCTGCTGCACGCATAGCCTCCGTGCTCCCCTGGCCTCACTGAGCTGCTCTTAGTGCTCCCCATGTCTAGCAGGTGCTGCCCAGCCTCTCCATTTGCTCACTGATGCACCGTAGCGACGCGCCCGAGCACCACCGAACACCATCGCCGCCAAAGCTCGTCGCCGGCATGAGTTCCGGCGACCCCACGACCTCCCACTTGGTCCTCTGGATGCGCGAGAGCAAGGGCCATCCCCTGGTGCCCTCAGCGCGCCAAACTGACGCCTCTAGCGCAAGTCCGGCGTGCCCCCGCCGTGTTCTGTGGTCGCCGTCGGCTGGTCTCCGGCGTGCTGACGTGGCGTCGTCGTTAGGGGCTAATGACCCTGCTAATTAACCCTGTGACACTGACAGCAGGGCCCCACCTGCTAATTAATCCTAGATTAGTTTCTGTTTAGTTTTTAACTAATCCTAGTGGCCCCACGCGTCAGCTTTGACTAAGCTGACGTGGCTGTTGACTGGGCCCACATGTCAGCGACACTAATCAGCCCCAGTCACTGACCAGTGGACCCCACTGGTCAGGTTTGACCTGAACCTGCCCTGTTGACCTGATGACGTCAAGGTGATGTCATGCTGACGCATTAAATGATTTTCTGGATTTAAAATAAATCAGAAAATCCAGAAAATGGTATAAACTTCTAAAATTCATAGAAATTCAACCGTAACTCCAAATTAAATAATTTATATATGAAAAATTATCAGAAAAATTCAAGGAATCCATCTGTACCATTTTCATGCATGTTAGAACAACTTATAGCTGCTGTTTAGCACAAATCAATTAAATGGCATTTGAATAATCACATATGGGGTTTGAATTTGAATCTTGTATTCAAACCAACTTCATTTAATCTGTTGCTAGTTGCATTAGCCCAAAACACATTCATTTTGCCATGTCATGATCATGCATCATATTGTGCATTGCATTGATTGTGTTCCCTTCTGTGTTGCCGGTATTTGTCCCCTCTCGATAGACGTGATACCGATGATGTGATCGTTGACACTGATGAAGACTCAATATTATCTTCAGAAGTGCCAGGCAAGCAAAACCCCCTTGTTCATTCCGATAAAATCCCACTCTCTCGCTCCTGCTCTCTATTACTGCATTAGAACAACAACGATTCAACTGTTACTTGCTGCGGTAGCTGAACCCCTTTATCCTTTGCATGACCTATCATTCCACAGTAAATAGATGAAACCCACTAGCATGAGTAGGAGTTGTTTGAGCCCTGTTGTGCCTACTCATTCATGTTTGTTTGTCATGCCTGCTATTGCTTAGAGTTGAGTCAGGCCTGATTCATCGGGGATGTATCAGAGGCGTGTGAACATGTCCTACTGTGTGTGAGCTAAGTGTGTGAACACGATTTGGTAAAGGTAGCGGTGAGAGGCCATGTAGGAGTACATGGTGGGTTGTCTCATTGCAGCCGTCCTCAGGAACTGAGTTCTGTGTTTGTGATCCATGACCAGTTACTACCACACATTGGGTTCCGGTAACTCGACCCCTCTCGACTTATTAATCAACATGATCTCTGTCCAGGAGTTGCAACTAGTTTCTGGTGTTTGTAGGTAGTGTTAGTAGTCTACCAAGTGGCACCCGGTACAGGTGGGCTTGGGACAGACTAGGCACAGTGGCACGGTGTACCAAGTGGCACCCGGATGGTGGGCTTGGGAACCCTGCACACATCGTTTGGGGCCGTGAAGCGACACCCCGGCCGGATCTCCTTGCGGATGGAACCCGAATAGGCGATAAACCTGGACTAGAGACTTGTTCGGTTAGTCAGGTCGTGGCCGACTCCCTCGCCCGGCTTCCGCTTGAAGGTTGCCGAGGTACATGACGTGTACAGGGCGATAAGTGGCGAAAGCGTGTGTGAAGAAGTACACCCCTGCAGGGTTATCATTATCTATTCGAATAGCCGGATTCCTCGGATATGGAAACGTGGACCCCTTGCATAGTTCATAGACAAGTGAAAGTGGATACTCTAAAATACGCAAGATAAGCGTGAGTGCTATGGATGGCGTTCTCGTAGGGAGACGAGAGCGGATCCATAGTGGTGTATTGATATGGTGAATATGTGGACTCGTGTGCGCCACCTCAAAAGAGTTACTTGCAGTCGTAGTTCAGGTTAGCCACCGAGTCAAAGCTGGCTTGCTGCAGTTAAACTCCACCACCCCTTTGTTGATAATGATGCATATGTAGATAGATCTGATGTAAGTCTTGCTGGGTACATTTGTACTCACGTTGCTTAATTTATGTTTTGCAGAGAGACTTCAGTCTCACTAGTAGTTCCACGTGGACTTCGACGTTTAGCTTGTTACCTCAGCTACGATCTTGTGCCCTCGGCAGGATCTGGTAGATAGTCAGGCTTCTTAGCCTTTTTCATTTATAGATGTCTGTACTCAGACATGATAGCTTCCGCTTGTGCTTTGACTTGTATGCTCTGAGTGTTGGGTCATGAGACCCATGATTGTAATATCTCGCTCCTCGGAGCCTTTTGAATATAAACTACTGAGTCGTAGAGTCATTTTGTGATGCCATGTTGTATTGCACATATCGAGCATATTGTGTGTATGTTATTGAAATGCTTGGTATGTGTGGGATCTGACTATCTAGTTGTTTATCTTTAGTAGCCTCTCTTACCGGGAAATGTCTCCTAGTGTTTCCACCGAGCCATGGTAGCTTGCTACTGCTCTGGAACACTTAGGCTGGCCGGCATGTGTCCTTCTTCGTTCCTGTGTCTGTCCCTTCGGGGAAATGTCACGCGGTGAATACCAGAGTCCTGTTAGCCCGCTACAGCCCGGTTCACCGGAGTCCTGCTAGCCCAGTGCTACAGCCTGGATTCACTCGCTGATGACCGACACGTTCGATGCTGGGTCATGGATGTCTGTCCCTGTAAGTTTGTGCCACTTTGGGTTTACGACTAGCCATGTCAGCCCGGGCTCCTTATCATATAGATGCTAGCGACACTGTCATATACATGTGCCAAAAGGCGCAAACGGTCCCGGGTAAAGGTAAGGCGACACCTGTGGGAATACCGTGCGTGAGGCCGCAAAGTGATATGAGGTGTTACATGCTAGATCGATGTGGCATTGAGTCGGGGTCACTGACAACTTTTCACAATTTGATTCATAATTATGGGTTCGAAAACACTCCTCATGTGCATATACCGTCCAATTGGGACATATCGCGTCCTAGAGAAAGTGATGCATGGTCAAACTCTTGGGGTCCAGAAAATAAGCATATCATGGCTGAAGTAGGGAAAAACACTGAGTTGCTTCACCAAGCTCTTTGGGAGATTCACAGCTTAAGAGAGGCACTCAGAGATATATTAGACAAGATCGCTACTACTTCATCACCACCACCTCCTTCTTCATCACCAAAACAAAATTGAGTATCGAGTATGGGCACTCCCCTTGGCTTTCGCCAAGCTTGGGGGGAGGTGCCCCAGTATTGTATCACTTCCACTATCTTTTGCCTTTACTATTCTTAGTTCGATCCATAGTTATCTTTTGCTTTAGATGAATAAAAGTTTAGTTCAATCCTTTCTTTTGGTTTCTTAGTGATCTATCTTTGTAATTGTGTGCGAGATATATAATAAAGTTTAGTTTAAGTTTTGCTTTCTTTACCTTCTTGTTTCAATAAAAAGAATGGAAATAAATGAAAAAGATCATATGCTAATCTTATGGTGAGTAATGACATCACATAAGGAAAAGTATAAGTAGAAAATTTTATTGTAGATTGACAAACATAGCATTAGTCAATGATGCAGCTCATGAAAGAATTAATAAGGGAAGAGAAGATTCGCATGCAAATACACTATCCTAGAAATCTTTTGTGATTGTGAGCACCCATCAAAATATTATATGCCAAAATTGTTGACGTTGGACAAGGAAGACAACATAATGAACTATGTTTGTTAATATTCACATAGAAGTTATATTGTCATAGATCCTTCAACATGTGGTGTTTGCCCCTATCTTTGCTAGCCAAATATTCCGCACCAAGTAGAGATACTACTTGTGCATCCAAAAACCCTTAAACCCAAATCTTGTTTTGAGAGTCCACCATACCTACCTATAGATTGAGTAAGATCCTTCAAGTAAGTTGTCATCGGTGCAATAAGGCAATAAAAATTGCTTATAAAGTGTTAGATCATTTAATGTAAGAGAAAATTGAGCGTTTTATGAACTTGTGATGGCGAAGAATAAAAGCGACAGACTGCATAATAAAGGTTGCCATCATAAAGGGCAATATAACGTGACATTCTCTTGCACTAAGGGGTCGAGCATACAAATGAAGAGCGCTTGGCAACCTCTGCTTCCCTCCATGAAGGGCCTATCTTTTACTTTTATGTATTTATTTTCATGCAAGAGTCAAAGTCATTCTCTCTATTCCTTTTTATTTTCTCTTTTGGCAAGCATCATGTGGTGAGGAAAGATCTAGGCACATATATCCAGTGAATATGGATAGCAAGAGTTATTATTGTTGACATCACCCTTGAGGTGAATACGTTGGGAGGCGAAACTATAAGCCCCTATCTTTCTATGTGTCCGGTTGAAACGTTTTTCTCATGTGTACGCGGTGAGTGTTAGCAATTATAGAAGACTATATGATGATTGAGTATGTGGACTTGCCTAAAGGCTCCGATATGTGACCCTTCTTGAAAAGATGATGAATTGTAGTTGCAAAGTCGATTGAGAGCATAGTTTGTTGGTTTTCAATAGAGTTTATACTTTGTACTTCAATGTTGTGATGAATTGTTACTTATTCATGAGAAGTCTATGATAAAAGTCCCATGATAAAAGTTTTATGTTAAAGTTTGTTATTGTTATAATAAGTTACATGATGCTTCTATGTCCGTATTTTGCTTTTTTCGACACCTCTCTCTCTCTCTCTCTCTCTCTCTCTCTCTCTAAGCACGTGGACATGTTTTTCGATTTCGGTTTTCGCTTGAGGACAAGCGAGGTCTAAGCTTGGGGGAGTTGATACGTCCATTTTGCATCATGTTTACCTACTATTATTTATGTTGTTTTATTGCATAATAATGCTTTTTGGAGTAATTCTAATGCCTTTTACCTCATAATGTGCAAGGTACACACAAAGAGGGGAATTCCGGCAGCTGGAAATCTGGACCTGAAAAAGCTACATCAGGCTACCTATTCTGCATAACTGCAAATGAGCTGAAACTTTACGAGGATTTTTATGGAATAAATGAAGATTTTTGGACCAAATAAGTACCAGAGGGGCCCCACCAGGTGGGCATAACCCACCTAGGCGCGCCAGGGAGCCCAAGCGCGCCCTGGTGGGTTGTGCTCACCTCGGCCCACCTCTAGTGCCCCTCTTCTGGTACATAAGTCATTTTTAACTAGAAAAAATTAGGGGAGGACTTTCGGGATGAAGCGCCGCCGTCTCGAGGCGGAACCTGGGCTGGAGCACTTTTGCCCTCCAGCAGAGCGATTCCGCCGGGGGAACTTCCCTCCCAGAGGGGGAAATCATCGTCATCATCATCACCAACAACTCTCCCATCTTGGGGAGGGCCATATCCATCAACATCTTCAACAACACCATCTCCTCTCAAACCCTAGTTCATCTCCTGTGTTCAATCTTTGTACCGGAACTATAGATTGGTGCTTGTGGGTGACTAGTAGTGTTGTTTACATCTTGTAGTTGATTACTATATGGTTTATTTGGTGGAAGATTATATGTTCAGATCCATTATGCTATTTAATACCCCTCTGATCTTGAGCATGATTATCATTTGTGAGTAGTTACTTTTGTTCTTGAGGTCACGGGAGAAATCATGTTGCAAGTAATCATGTGAACTTGAATTGTGCTCGATATTTTGATGATATGTATGTTGTGATTCCCTTAGTGGTGTCATGTGAACGTCGACTACATGGCACTTCACCATATTTGTGCCTAAGGGAATGCATTGTGGAGTAGTTATTAGATGATGGGTTGCGAGAGTGACAGAAGCTTAAACCCTAGTTTATGCGCTATTCCGTAAGGGACTGATTGGATCCAAAAGTTTAATGCTATGGTTAGAATTTATTCTTAATACTTTTCTCATAGTTGCAGATGCTTGCGAGGGGGTTAATCATAAGTAGGAGGTTTGTTCGAGTAAGAATAGCACCTAAGAACCGGTCCACCCACATACCATATTATCAAAGTAGCGAACACGAATTGAGCCAACATGATGAAAGTGACTAGATGAAATTCCTGTGTACCCTCAAGAACACTTTGCTTATCATAAGAGACTGTTTTGTCCTATCCTTTGCCTCAAAAGGATTGGGCTACCTTGCTACACTTTTGTTACTACTACCATTACTTACTCGTTACAAATTATCTTGCTATCAAACTACTCTGTTACTTATAATTTTAGCACTTGTAGACATTACCTTGCTGAAAAGCACTTGTCATTTCCTTCTGCTCCTCGTTGGGTTCGACACTCTTACTTATCGAAAAGGCTACAATTGATCCTATATACTTGTGGGTCATCACTAATTTGGTAACAATGGCTATGTTTTATCAATTTTTTTATAGCACTCTTCATGTTTTATCTCGCTGGCTTCAATGGTGAGATATTTGTAGTATTCACAAGCTTAGGGTTTTGGTATAGTGGCTGATCTCAAGTCACCCTAATTATTTAGATAAACTATTCGGTAACAAAGTGTGGTGCTTTGCATATGGAAAATTTATGCTTTTATTCATGTTTTGTTCTCTAATCAATTAGGTGGGTGTGCCCATTACAATATTGGAATGATTGCATCTTTCTTTATATTCATTTATATCTTTTGTTCACTGCACGGTGCTAATGTTTGTTGTTAAAAACTGAAGCTCTCATGGGCTACGGCTTATACTAGATGATACGAAGGTGTGCTCCATAGCTTTCTGCCCAATTATATAACATCTCATGTGTGTTCTGTAATTATTTTACATTTCTTTTCATGATTAGTTGTTAACAGTTTGAATAACACTACCCTAATAATCTGGATAAATGGTTGTGGATAGTTTTTGTGATGGTGGTCACCAAGCTACTGGTTTGTTGTTGGTTATGGGGATGTTGGAGGTTTAGCATGTGGCTTATCCCATTGGATGGCATATGTTCATTAATTGGCATGGAAACAGTGCTCTGGTGGTTGCAAAATCATAGTGGCTAGCTAGGTAAACTAATTTATTTCTTGATCAAAGAGAACAAGAATATTTTCCTACTTTAGTGGTTCTAGGTTATTGTAGTAGTATAACTAGGCTTCGTTTATGCAAAATCCAAATAGGATTTAGTTTGGGTTGGTCCTGACATGGTGTAGTATCATAACCTATTAATTTGGTTGGACTGGTCAAGTGTTCTAGCAATTGGTTCTATTCATTACATGTGATTGTTTATTGTTATATGCTCAAGATGGAATGGTTTTGGGTTGTTTGTTCTTGGACACATGATGTTATTTGGGCTATGGAGACATAGATGATCCTATCTTTTCAGATTTATATTTTTATATCCATGAGTACTTATTGATTTTTTCTTTCATGCACTCTAAGTATCTCTTTTGTTCGTTAAATGCTGAATAAACAAAGCCATGAGTGCACACATGATGCGGCACTTGGAATCAGTTGGGCTAAGAAAATGTACTATATTTTGTTCTCTTGTGCCACCATTTCCTGATTTTACTTGGTTGTCTTATGTCAAATTATGTTTTTTGGCATTTTAACATTCAGATTTTCACTTCTTTAATAGAGCATTTTAGCATTCTTTTTTTGGGAATAGCTGCTCCCATGTTTTTATCAGTGCATGTTGTACTTTGTCTAAATATTTCATCTTGGTAGAATCAATTGTAAATAATGGATGGAAGCATGCCTTTTCAAGCTTAAGCATTTGATTTTTGGCGATACGGTGTTTTCTCCTTATAGATGACCCTTATGTTTTTTTAATAAATAGACAAGTTGGATGCAGTTGCCACCGCTCATGTCCCTATAGGAGTAGTAGTGCACGCAAGGGGAGTGGCATCTCAAGGTGCGCTCATTAGCATCGCTACTGACCGACATATCCAGGCGCACCCTCTCAATGCACGCAGGGAGGTGACGGGCAAAGGTGCGCTTACCGGCACCAGCCACTGACTCGCGGATCCAGGAGCACCCTCTACGATGACCTCCCAGGCATGACATCGCTGGAGACGGTGAGAACCACACACTCCTTCCACCATTAGTCACCAGCAGTAGCAGGATGAACCATTGTCGTAGCCGCCAGGCTGGACCATAAGACGCCTCAACTGCGACTGGCGAAGTTGCCGAGGCGAGGTGAGAACCCCCACTTCCCATGTCTTGCATCGTCCTCTTCTCCTTTTCCTTCTCAGGCATCCTCTCCCTAATCCCCTTCCCTCTCATGCGGTGACCTGGAGGTGAACTACACTGACAACGTGAACTCGGCGGTGACCGCAAGGACCCATCCACGTCATCCCTTCCTCTCTGAGAACGTCCTAATCATTGATAAGATCTTCCTCGTCTTCCCTCCCCTCTCCTTCCCCCTCTCGTAATTTCCAAGCGATTTTTGTGTGGTATTACTGTTAGGTAACCCTACAAACTTTGTTAGAACCTAAAAATTAGGCACTCCTGATGGATTAGAGTGGTTCTGGGGCAAAGCCTGAAACAACTTCCAAAGGATTGTTGAATTATCCAATGTCATAATTAGTAATCTATGTTATTTTATTTTCTAATGAGATCAAGTGATGCCCATGTTTAGAGACCCAAGTTTACTTTGTGATTCCCTTAATTCATCTACCTAATTCTTGTGGCATGCTTTCATCAGTTTCAATACGATGAAGATGACATATCCGACATGGTATCCTTTGCGGATGAAGAACAGGAGTCAAGAGGCATGCATGTAAGTGTCGCATATATTGTTCGACGATCTTCCGTGTAATTCCAATATGTACCAAGCTATGCCATAGAATGATTGAACATATATTCTTTATTGGTTTATTCCTTTGGTGATTAATTTTAGGCCACCCAGGACACACAAAAGAAGGCCCAATGATTTCTTTGGGCAGGATAAGAAAACTTCAGGGCACCCAGGGTCGAGCATTTAGTGGCGGCACCAGAGGAGATACCTTTGTGCGAGACTACTCTCAGTTGAAAATATCCAAAGGTTGGTGCCTCAAGCTAAACTTATCGGATGTGATTCTTTCCCTTTTCTCGCTACCAAGTTTGATCCATCTGCTCAATGCAACCCCTTCTCTAGGCAAGCGATAACTATAGTCTTCATGGACTCCGATGAGATTCTCGACCAAGTGATGCCTGAGTGGTTGGAATTGGCAACCATATGCTTCCAACAGTATCACTCTCCATGATGAGCTCTACCATTGGTTCTCATTTTGTGTACTTATCAAGATTGCTACCTAACTGTCCCTAGCCTTTGTATAAACGCCTTGCTTTAAGTATTTTCTGACTGCCTGTAATTTGCTACTTAGTCTAAAGTCCCTTACTATGTAACCAACTTTCTCTACTTATTAATAATGGTCTTTCGACTTGTGGGATGCATTCATTTCTATATAAATGACTTGTTGGAATCCTGATCCACCAAACCGTGTTGTTTTTTTGGTCTTTTTCTTTGTGACAAACTTGATGCATCTGAATCATACTGGGCAGTGGTTACTTCATCTGGACTCACAAGATCAAATATCTGATGCATTGTCTTTGAGCATAGAATCATTCTCTACTCGACCACTCCTGAATACTAAGATATATGTTCTACTTTATATTGAATTTTGATGGTGTGTATTGAACCATATCCTACTTTGTACTACACTTTGATGATTTGTATTGGTTTACACCTCCCCTGATAAATACTAGACGTTGGATTATTGGATCACTACTTTAGACATATTGTTGTAATGACAAAATATTGTTGTAATGACTGAATGTGCCATGTTTGCCATACTTTTGGTATATATGTTGTCCCGCACTTTGGCAATGTCGTGTTTTTTATGTAAATTTACTGTATTGGTCTAATCCATTTTGAGCAATCACTCTAATTCCCTTTGGTAATGCAAAATGCTTTCTTTAAGAGTTGGGACAATGTGATGAGCTAGGCACCATGCGCAAAAAAATTATGAATTGATTCTGCCTTATAGTCTCATGCCGATATTGAGCGCCATTATATCTCGCTCCTATCACAATTGAATGTTTCTTCTTCACTACATTGTAATGTTGCATGAATGGATATGCTAAACCTGAATTACTACTGACTTAGCATTACATGTCTGACCAAAACATTGGGACCAGTACCCTCGCGCGCAGGCGCGATTCCGATCTAGTGTGCATTATAGCAACTATTTGGAGAGTCCTCGTAATCCCTGTTTCAAACGTAGGATGTGGGATAGCACCCACGCCCACCGTGACACCGCCCCTTGGGCTTGCCTAGTCCAAACCGCATGTTCCTTTTTCATTAAGTTCAACGTGTTTTCTTTTTTATCATTTTATACCATCGTTTTTTGCTGTTTGGAAATATTCGGTTTTTCTTTCCTTTTCCTTTTCCAATCTTGTTTTTTTGGAAGTTTTTCTTTTCATGTGTTTCCCTTTTGTCTCTTTTTAGAATTCATAATATTTTTTAAAGTTCACGAATACTACTTCTAAAATTCATAAACATTTTAAACAATTTGTGAAGATTTTACAAAAAAAACATCATGAAAACCTTTTGAATTCATGAATATTTAAATTAAATTTGGATTATTACAAAATACATGAATAGTTTTTAATTGTTTTTGAAGTTTTCTAATTTCATGATTTAAAAGATAAATCATGTTTGTCTTCATATTTCTTTGAGTCCATTAGATACAAGAATTTACCTGAAATAGCAAGGCAAACTCGTTAATGGATCAACCAAAAATCTATCAAATAAAAAAATGAAGAATAAATGGACACGCACAGGGCCAGGTGCCCGTCACCTGTCTATTCTGTCCTCCCCTCGCAATGAGAGTGAGTGATTCGTAGGTGTGGAGAGCTCCTCGAAAGAGGAGCTCTCCACACCTATGAATGGTCGGGGCATCCGTGCCTACCCCATATGGGCTAGCATAGCGCATGTTTTTGGGCCAGCCCATATGGGGTTGGGGCATCCATACCTACGAATGTTTGGGAGCTCTCCACACCTACGAATGTTCGTAGGTGTGGGTAGCGGCCTAGCGCGGGTTTTTGGGCCAACCCATATGGGGTCGGGGCATCCATATTTTTTGTTTTTTCTTCTATAAAATGTTTGGGATTTAAAAATAGTTCTGAATTTCAAATAATAATCGGGCTTTCAAACAAAGGTTGAATTACGGAAAAAATTTCATGAGTTCAAAAATGTGTTCTTCAAATAAAAAAATGTTCCCGAGTTACAATATATTCTCAAATTCAAAAACTGTTCTCGGAATATAAAAAGGGTCCAAGATTTCAACAGATGTTCACGAATTCAAAAAAATGTTCATAAATTTGAACCAAATGTTCAAGGATTCAAAAATGTCCACTTTAATGCTCACAAAATCAAAAAATATTCATGAATAAAAAAAGTTCATCGATTAAATAATTGTTTGTTGATTCAAAAAATATTCATGAATTCAGAAAAATGTTCATGTGTTACAAAAAAATGTTTGTCAAACAACAAATGCTCATAAATTTCAAATATTGTTCCCAAACAACATATCGCTGATTCAAAAAATGTTCAAGAGTTTCAAAACAAACTTCACAATCCTAAAATTATAATTTCGAATTAAGAAAATATGTCCATGAATTCAGAACATGTTAACAATTTAATAAAATGTTCACAAATTTGTACAAAATGATCGTGAAATTGAAATTTTTCCATGATTTCAGAAAATGTTCACAAAATTTGAAAGGAGAAAAAGGAAAAATAAAAATAAATGAAAAAACGAACATGAAATATAGCAAAATTGTTCCATGAATTTAAAACCAGATTCTAAATAAAATGTTTGCAAATTTGAATAAATATGCTGAATTGCAAAACATGTTCAGTAACTCATAAATTGTCAGCGGTCTAGAAAAATGTTCACATTTTTTTATATGCTCATAAATTTTTAGAATTTTCATGAATTCAAAATAATGTTTCACAAGAAATTAAAAAATTGAGAAAATGAAAAAAAAATAACAGAGAAAACAGTCCAAATGAAAAGGCCGGAGAAAACAGGCACAAGGAAATACAGAGGATTTTTCTAAAAAGGGGGTGAATAAAGGTTCTAGAACTTTCCAAAACCTAGGAGAAAACATAGAAAAACCTGATCGGGCCGATCCATTATTGCGCGTTTAATCGCTACCGGGCCACGTGCTCCCCCCCCCCCCCCCCCCCCCCCCCCCGACAGCTCCCCGCACGCACATTTTTTGGGCCGGACCAACTAGTTTTTTCATGGTTTTGGGAAGGTTCTAACATTCACAGATCATTTTTTCTCCTTTATTTTGTTTCTTCTTGTCGATTTTTCTGCTATTTTCATTTGTTCCCTTTTTATTTTAATTTTAGTTTTTTACACGAACATTTTCTGAACTCGTGAAGATTTTCCCAAATTCACGAACACTTTTTGAATTTGTAAATATTTTTTTTAATTTACGAACATATTCCCCAAATCGTGAACATTTTTTCTTTTGTGAATAATTTCTGAATACGCGAAAAAAAATTGAACCATAAATATTTTTTCAGGTTTGTGAACATTTATCAATTTCACGTATATTTTTTGAATTCACGGACATTTTGAAATTTTTATTAAAAACAAAAACAATGGAAATTAGAAAATGAAAAAAGGAAAACAAAACAAAGAAAAAGCAAGAAAAGAGAAAGGAACAAAAGAAAAAGGTTCCACATATTGCTGATCCTGTCAAGGCGTTTTCTGTCAATTCTTTTTACCTGTAACCTTAGTCTCATCTTCCCAAATCGAAATATTCTCGTGTATGCCATTGAAACGTAACCTTCTGAGATCTGACGCGCGATAACTTGATTCACAGAGGGTGGTGTGGGGAGAAATTTATTTCGTCCGTGCTTGGGATGAGTCGATTGATCATCTCTTTGGCTTGTCCCATTGCCAGCATATGGTGGTGGTGCAAGTGCAATCCACTGCATGCCCTCTTCATTCCATCTAGCATTGCATAGTGTGTTCAATTGCTTAAGGCCTTGTTTGATTGTACGGAAACCAAACCCCCTGTGGAACTAAATCACGCAAGGATTGGGTTGAGCTCTCCTTGTCACCAAATCCCCGTTAATCCATTCCCTCCAAATCCCTGTCTTAGTTATCTTGTTCGGTCATCTCCATTTATCCAGGCGTGGATTGCATATGCATAGCTTACCATACAAGATTGTAGGTGTTCGTGCGTTCAGCTTCCTAGCAGTCCAACACATGCAACCATCTTTTTTGCGAATGGCACAGGCATCCATCTACCACATGAATCGCTGCCTAAGCTAGCCACCTCGTCCGCCAACGGCGTCGAGGCTTGGGTGCAGTAGGAGGAGAGAGAGGATGGGGGAGGTAGTGAGAGGTTCTGGGAAAGAAAGGGGAGAGTGTTTACCTAAGGAGTGGCAGCCATCCTCACCGTTGTCGGATGTGTCGCCGACAGCTGCTCGTCAATGTTTCATGCACCACCGTCCCGTTGCCTCGCTCGTGATCCTCGTTGTGGTTCCACTGGATGGGCCCGAGAAGATTCTTTCGCCCCACGTGGATCGAATTGGATCAGTGTGGATTGGGCCAAGAATTTTCCAACCCTGGCCCAAACAAAACCCACAACTAAGGATCCACGTGGAATAGTTCCTTGTCGGAATGCACCACGAGGATTGGGCGTGGTACCTGGTGACCCACATGGACTAAGTTAACCAAACAAGGCACAATGGATATTATGGTGCTCTGCAGAAGCTAGGGGAACTCCTATAGGGCGCCTTAAGCGCCAGTTCACACAACGGGCGCTCACTACAGCACCCTGGTGGGCCGGACCACGAAGACACAACAGAGTAATGTATTTATAGGGCGAAAAAAAACACCACAAATATAAGGTTCTGATATGGAATCGATCTCACGCACCTTTCCTCAAGTACGTGGATGATTAACCACTAGACCTACTGGGCACTTGTGACATATTGCAGCGCGACAAATTATAAGAACAACAAAACATGTAGCCACGCTATTTATTGAACGTACATCCCCATGTAGATTTTTGGATTATTTGAAAGCATTATAGAAAACCTTGATTTCTTTTGAAAAAATGTGAACAAAATTTGAATGTCCACAGATTTTAAAAAGAATCACGAATTAGAAAAAGTTTATCTATTCAAACCAGTTCATCGATTTTCAAAAAAACTGCAAAAAATATGAAAAATTGTTCATTGATTTTCAAAAAAGTTCATTGGTTTTCAAAAAACTTCACAAAATGGAAAAAAGTTCATCAATTTGCAAAAAGAGTTCATTGATTTTCAAAAAAGTTCACCAATTTTTAAAAAGTTCATCGATTTTTAAAGAAAGTTCATCAATTTTCAAAAAAGTTCACAAAATCTAAAAAAGTTCATTGCTTTTGAAAAAAAGTTCAACGAATTTGTAAAAAGTTCATCAATTTCATAAAAAGTTCATCAAAATTTGAAAAATGTTCATCGAGTTCGAAAAAAGTTCACCAAAAAAATGAAAACAGTTAATCGATTTTGAGAAAAGTTCATAGGTTTTTAGAAAAAAAAATGTAAAGAAGGAAAAAGAAAAAAATGGTCAAGAAAATAGAAAAAAGAGAAAAAGCCCGCTTCCGCATACTGAATGAAAATAAGAGCTGGCAAATACAGCATGTCGTCACAAGTGGTGTACTGGTTCTAGAGGTTACTGCCGTTCTCTACGGAAGAAGAGGTTCTGCGTTCAAATCGTTCCAGTATCACTTTTTATCGATTACTTTAATCACAGAAAAAATAATGAAGGCAAAAATGTGTCGGCCCATGAAGGCGGGAGGGGCGCGCGCCCGTTTGCGCCGGCACCTTTAACGGCGCAACAGGCGCCGTTTAGGGAATGCCAGAAGCCAGTGGCCTAATGGACATGTTAACAAGTTGACTACGACTTTTCGTTGGAGCAGCAAAGAGGATGACTCAACCAAAAGGTATGGGGGGCTTCAACTTCAAGGATTTTGAGCTCTTTAATTTGGCAATGCTGGCAGGCAGACGTGGCCTTTTGCAAATTCCTGGGGCGCTCGCCCTCAACATCACGAGGGTCATCTCGTCTGATATTATACCACAATGCACCGCATATCAGGCATGCGTTCAAATCCTCATACTCACCGCGGTAGAGGATGCAGTCATTAGGACATGCATGTATCTTCTGCACCTTCAATCCTAGAGGGCACATAACCTTCTTTGCTTCGTACATACTGTCAGACAATTCGTTATCCTTTGGAAACTTCTTCTTCATTATTTTCAATAGCTTCCCAAATTCGTTGTCAGATACACCATTGTCTATCTTCCATTGCAGCAATTCTAATGTGGTACCGAGCTTTGTGTTGTCATCTTCGCAATGTGGGTACAAACCTTTTTTGTGATCCTCTAACATGCGATCGAACTTCAACTTCTCCCTTTCACTTTGGCATTGTCTCTTTGCATCAACAATGACCCGGTGAAGATCATCATCGGGCATATCGTCTGGTTCCTCTTAATCTTCAGCTTCCCCCTTTGCAGTATTACCGTATTCAAGGGGATAGTTGTTATCATCCTCTTCTTCTTCGTTGTCTTCCATCATAACCTCTCTTTCTTCGTGCTTGGTCCAAACAATATAGTGTGGCATGAAACCCTTCTCAAGCAGGTGGACGTGAAGGGTTTTCCAGTTAGAGTAATCCTTCGTATTCTCACAGACAGGGCATGGACAATACATAAAACCATTCTGCTTGTTTGCCTCATCCACTTTGAGAAAATTATGTAGGCCCTCAATGTACTCAGAGGTGCGTCTATCACCGTACATCCATTGTTAGTTCATCAGCGTGCATTATATAATTAAGTGTATCAAAAACCATTACAGAACATCATGAATAGAGAAGTGATCAAATTAATACAAGTTCATCATCACATTAAAACCAAAGTATAGTAGTGATCAAATGTTATTACTGAAAAAATAAATACATAAAGTTTATACATAGCTCACATAGAACAACATATAGCTCTCTAGAGCACCTAATTAAATCATACACTGAAACTATGTAAAACATTTTAATGCAACAACAAATGCGATCATAATCACAACTAAGGTAATAATTGATCCAACAGCATAATGATACCAAGCCTCAATATCAATGGCATATTTTCTATCTTCAACCGTATTGCATCCATCTTGAGCTTGTGAGCATCGACAACATCCGTAACATGCAAATCCAATTCCATCTTCTCCTCCTCAATTCTTTTCAATTTTTTCTTCAAGTAATTGTTTTCTTTTTCAACTAAATTTAACCTCTTGACAAGACAGTCGGTTGGAATTTCCGGTTCATATACCTTCTAGATAAAAACATCTATGTCACATTGGTCGGCATAATTGTCATAAACACTAAATGAAACAAATAGTTATAAAAGATAATATACCACATCCGAATCATAGACAGGACGAGGGCCGACGGGGGTGGATACCAAAACCATGGCACTACATAATAACAAACAATAATAAAAGTAAGAAAATTATACAAGTATATATCTAAATCATATAAGTAAGAATATTTTTTTAGAAAGAAGATAAGAACAAGAGGCTCACCATGGTGGTGCCGGCGACGAGATCGGCGCGGGCGATCGACGGCGGTGAGGACGGAGATGGGACGGGACAGACCGCCAAACCTAGACAAATCTTGAAAAAAATGGAGTTTGGAGGTCGAGCTTGAAGAGGAGAAAATTTAAGTGTGGCTCGAGCATTTCATCAAACACCTCATGTACATGCATAGAAGGGAGAACAGAGCAGCGCATGCACACCTCCCACACGGCAAAAAAACAAAAGAGAGGGTGGGCAGGGGCGAGTATATATAGGCATCTCTTTAGTCCCGTTGGTGGCCAGAACCGCGACAGAAAACTGACCTTTTAGTCCCGGTTCCAGTCACCAACCGGGACTAAAGGTGCTGCGCCAGGAGCGAGGCACATTGGTACCGGTTTGTGTCTGGAACCGGGACCAAAGGGGTCAGACGAACCGGGACTAATGGCCCCCGAGACCCGACCGGCGCCCTGACCTCACGAACCGGGACTGATGCACCCTTTGGTCCCAGTATGTAAGAGAACCGGGATTAATGCCCTTATCTGGCCTGGACCAAAGCCCTGTTTTCTACTAGTGTAATTGGCTACCTCGGAATAAGATGATGAGACCTTACGGTTGCATGAGCGCTAATCCTCCCAACCTTGTCTCTGAGCTTATTGATGCCACCTCTGCTACCTAGGATAGACAGGCGGTTAACGTGGTATTTATGCCGATGGATGCTATAGTTATTCTTGGCATACCCCACGGTCATGCTCTGCGCTATATGGCCAGCACGTCGCAAGGCCATCCATGAGGGTGTCTTTCAGAGCCCCCAATCTATTCATTGTTTCATCAACAGGTTCATCGAGGAGCTAGAGATGATCAAAGAGACTCCAACAGTTTCTATCGCGGGCAAGCCATCTATACTAGTGGGCACACATCAACGACAAATGGCACCACCATTGGGGTATGCAAAATATCACGTTGATGCAGGATGCCGAAGAGGAGTCGAGGGTTCATCTACGGCCGTGTGCAGAGAGAGAGAGAGAGAGAGAGAGAGAGAGAGAACCTTCCTGGGGAGCTCGGCTCTGGTTATAGGTGGAGTGGGCCTCCCTGCATGTGATGGCCTCCAAGATCGATGGATTATCGACCCTTTTTCGTCGATGATCCATCGATCTTGGAGGCCATTACATGCAGGGAGGCCCTAGCCCTATCAGAGGAGAGAGAGAGAGAGAGAGAGAGAGAGAGAGAGAGAGAGAGAGAGAGAGAGATGGAACCTTCCTGGGGAGCTCGGCTCTGGTTATAGGTGGAGTGGGCCTCCCTGCATGTGATGGCCTCCAAGATCGATGGATTATCGACCCTTTTTCGTCGATGATCCATCGATCTTGGAGGCCATTACATGCAGGGAGGCCCTAGCCCTATCAGAGGATCTCAACCTTCACCAGTTTGTGGTTGCTTCGGATGCCAAGCAGGTCATAGGTGATATCAACAAAGATAAATGCGGTAGTAATGGAGCTATCATCAGTGAGATTAATGTTCATGCATCGCTTTTTAGTTGTAATTTACTTTTTGAAGGTCGTGCTATCAATGTTGAAGCACATACTTTAGCCAAATATGTTTTGTCTTTAGGTCTGGGACGTCATGTCTGATTTGGTCAATCCCACGACCAGAACTATATCCCACATTTTGTGAATTTCGATGAATAAAGCTTGGTTTACCCCATAAAAAAAAGGTCAGGTTAGCTGCCATTGTTTCGACAATCTGGAAAGCCTGAAAAAATTGCGTGCTTCCAATGCCTCTATGCCGACGATCCTGCCTTGCTGATTCATTTTGCCCGCAACGGGATCGAGTTTTGGGCTCAATTGCAGAAGGAAAAGGAAAAGAAGTTCTCTAGCACGGATCCAATGTGGCAGGAGAGGTATTTCGCAGAGCTAATGGATGGACATCGACAGGAAGACACATTAGCTGAAGGAAACATGGGAGCTTTTCCTCCTGTTTTTGTCTTCGCCGTTATCTGCTCATGTTTATGCTTTCTGTTGTAAACTATGTTCTGTTAAGACTTTGTATAAGCATCAAATGGATTCCTTGATGAACCTATCAAAAACACTCGGATTTTTTTTCTGGGAATCATTACATGGATGGATCACTGGATCAGTTTGATAATTCCGCAGATATACAAGAGATTACTACATGCTGTACGGGTAGCAGTGGGAGTATGCCCCTGCCGGCCAGGAATAATAGCTGGGATACCATGGAGCCTCGGTGGTCTCCGATGCCGGTGCCGGCTTCGCCTCGGCGACGACCGCCTCCACCGTGAGGAGGTCCGCGTTCCCCACCTTCCGCAGGCAGGCCGTGAGGTTGGCGGCGTCCACCCCGTCGCCGACCACCGCCAGCTGGTCCCTGTCATCGCCTTGTATCTCCACACGCTCCACTCCTACACCATCAAGTTTCAGTTAGTTCAAAGCCTTATCGTACATCGAGGATGTGAACCCGGCAATATAAACTGTAACTCACCGTATACCGAGGCAACCAGCCCCATTGCCTTGGATCGGCATTTGTCGCACGTCATGTGCACCCTGATCACCATCTTTTGCTGAAAGAAAAGAAGCAGAGCATACCTTTTTCAGTAACAATCAGGAGAGGAGAGCAACGGGGGGGTTTCAGTAACATAAATTCAGAAAAGTGTAGTCACCTTCATGTTGCTCCTCTGCTACAGATGATACCGCGAGGCTGATGCAGTGCCAGCCCGCAGACAGAAGAATTCAGAGAGATAGGCTGAATATTTCTAGCAGGTAGCCTCTGTAAGTAAGCCTGACAGGCCAAAGATGGAGACAAGAATGAGTTCAGAGTCTGTCCTGATCCTCCGACTTATATAGTGCCTCGCCGGGGAATGTACTTTCACAGACGCATTCTGCTTCGAGAGTCTGGACGGCTTAATCACACAAGCGCGTAGCTCAAGACTTGACCCCGCGGGGCTGCCTTGGTTGCTGCGCCTTCGGAAACCGCGTTTCATCTCTCGCGGGAGACGTCGATAGTTTGGCGTCTGTTGTTTATTCCTTTGGCACCATGTTACCGCCTGATTGCTGCATCTCCGTGTTTCTCTTGACATGTTATTTTGTTTGACTGACTAGCGTACTAGTAGTATCCCGACAGTCTTGCCTGTTTGTACAAGCACGACTGCACATGTGTAAGTAAAGTACGTGAATTAGCAAGACAGACTAGAGACTAGACAGGTTACAATTAATGATTGTCAAACTAGAGACAGATGTGTAGAGTAGATGGATTTGGACAGACATTTTTGACGGTTAATTTGTCAAGATGCGCTTTTCGTTCTGCGGCAGATGTGAAACTCGACCAACACTGATTATGTACGAGTATGAGACTTCAAAGAGTTATTATGTATTCCGTTCTCCAGCCAAAACGGGTGTATTAAGAGATAAACTAACGCAAACTATGTAGGAGTAGTATGTAACTGATGGTTACCTTTTGAGACGCCATAAGACGCACTATTACCGTCCTGCACGGTAATTCCCGGGAAATGTGGGCAGCACTGAACTCTTGCTTAGTGCTCTGATCACTTTGCTTCAGAAGCCGCACGGTATGAACATAGCAACCTCGGTGGAAACCCGTTGCTTCAGAAAGCTCTCTACACCTTTGAGCTCCATATATGACGTACTAAATCGTACGTCATTTAGTACCTCAAATCAATTAGTGCTCTACTAAGCACTTATTATTATTATTATTATTATTATTATTAAATAACTTGACTCGGAGCTCTTGATTTGGCACATGTCCCGGGACTAGAATATATATGTGCTACCTGCGTGGGAAATACACTTGTGTTCCTGGTTGTATATGTATCCTATATGGGGATTTTTTTTAATATTTTAATAAAAAGTCAAAATAGGTAAGAACTATTTTGACAAAACACTTGACTTACTTTTGCACTAGTATATAAATCTCGACGAAGAAAAACAAAAATTGACCTCACAACAAAAAAGACAAAATTTATTTGCTATTATAGGTCACTATTCACACTATTTTAGCCAAAAAAATGTCTTTTTTGAAAAGAAGTCAAAGGGATATTTCTTTTTGTGGAATTTTTTTTTCTCACGAGTACAATAGAAGGTCAAGTTTATTTCAAAAATATTTTCAGGAATTTTCAACTTTTTGTTGAATTACTATTTTTTTTTCATATAGGATGCATATGTCCCATAGATCAAAAGTTCCCCTTCGTACCTGCGTTGAAAACTTCAAGCCCAGAGTTGTTGTGTGTCTGGTTACTTGCTTCCGCCATATAACTAAAAAAAAAATCTGCCTCCACTACTGGGGCCAACACTGATTATGTGCGAGTATGGGATTTCAACGAGTTGTCGTCAAGTTTGAGTTGCTTAAACAATCAATATTTGTTACTAGGATTCAAAGAGTTATTATGTACTATGTATCACGGTCTCCAGCCAAAACATGAGAATTAAGATAACCTAACGCAAAGTATGCAACTACTACTTGCTGTAAAAAAAGGATGCAACTACTAGTTAGCTTTTGAGACGCCATAAGATAGGACGCACTATTACCGTGCTGCAAGGTAATTCCCGGGAAACTGTGGACATCACTAAACTCTTGCTTAGTGCTCTAAGCACTTCCGTCTGATTTGTTTCAGAGGCGGCACGGTATGAACATAACAACCTCGGTGTAAACCCGCACCTTCAGAAAGCTCTCTGCACCTTTGAGTTCCATATATGACATTATCAATGGACAATGGCGCGTCCATTAGTGCCCTACTAAGCACTTTTTCTATTACATAACTTGCCTCGGAGCTGTTGATTGTCTTATGATCTCTCGGCAGATACGATGGTGATTTGACGTATGTGTTGCCTGCGTTGAAGCCTTCCAAGTTTCAACATTGTTTACTGACTACACGACTCTGTTACTATGAAATAACAGAACAAGCACGAAATGGGGTAGGGTGCACTTTCTCTGTCAAAAGCTTCCAGGCGAAAACGAAATGGGATAGCGTTTGGGACTCACGGAGCTGAAGGATATAATAGAGCACAAGGATTCCTGGTAGTACTAAGAACTGATGTTCAAAATAAGCAGCTTAAGTTACTAACAACCTTTTCTTCTTATGTACTCTCTCCGTAAAGAAATATAAGAGTGTTATGGTGCTCCCTAAGGTTATCCCGGAAGTAGGTAACCATCCCCTTTTATATTTATAATCGGGAATTGTGGAGATCAGGACAATCTGACATCAACAATCTTGCACTTGTAATTCATTTTATGTTCTAGACTTTTGGTTTTGGGAACCAGTTAGGGTAATCGTTTATAACGAAATAGGGTTCCCCCGCTATATATTATAAAGCAACTAGGGTAGTCGTTTATACCCCACCGAAGAAAACAACGCCACTGTGAAGACTGAAGAACATTGTCCAGCATAGAATCAACTTCTTTTTAGCGCAGAATCGACTTCTATGAAATCACTGCAGAATTCCTTGCGCGTCCAACTTTCCTTGGACCCTGGTAGAGTGGTAGTGGTTGCATAAGTTTCTGTTCTGCTTTTCCCCCACTTTATGTAGTGAATTACCAAAGCTCATGCATGTTTGGTTTTTCAGCAAACAACGCTTAGTTTTCTTATGGTACTATCCTTATTCAGATGTATTGACCGTGCAGATAACCACAGTAGTCCGTGCTATTTTTATTCAGGAGAGATGTTTCATACACACTAGTAGAAAAGGGGGCAATGGTCCAGGCCGGGTCAGCCCATTAGTCCCGTTTCAATTCAGAATCGGGACCAATGGGGGCATTGGACCCGGTTCGTGAGCCCCGGGGGCCGGCCGGGCCACGTGGGCCATTGGTCCCGGTTCGGCTGGACCTATTGGTTCCGGTTAGTTGGACGAACCGGGACCAATGCGCCTCGCTCCTAGCCCACAATCATTGGTCCCGGTTGGTGTAGTGAACCGGGACCAAAGGCTGCCCTTTAGTCCCGGTTCGTGGCACGAACCGAGACCAATTAGTTACCTATATCTACCCCTCGCCCGCGAGCAGAGCACTCCCAGTGCTCTGTTTTTCGTGGCCGACGAGGGGAGAGCTTTGTGGTACTCTAGCTCACCTCCTATGCACACGAGGTGTTCGATGGAATGCCCGAGCCACACTACTTAAGCTTTCTCCTCTCCAAGCTCGACCTTCAAGCTTCATTTTTCTTAATATTTGTCTAGGTTTAGCGGTCTGTCACGTCCCGTCCCCGTCTTCACCGCCGTCGATCGCCCGCGCCGATCTCGTCGCCGGCACCATCGTGGTGAGCCTCTTGTTCTTATCTTCTTTCTGAAAGGAAAAAAAATCTTACTTGTATATTTATATAGATACTTGTATAATTTTCTTACTTTTATTATTGCATCTTATATAGTGCGATGGTTTTGGTATCCGTTCCCGTCGGCCCTCGTCCTATCTATGATTCAGATGTGGTATATATTATCTTTTCATAACTATTGGTTCATTTGTTGTTTATGACAATTATGCCGATCAACGTGACATAGATTTTATTTATCTAGGAGGTTGTTGAACCGGAAATTCCAACCGACCATATTGTCGAGAGGTTAAATTTAGTTGAAGAAGGAAACAATTTGTTGAAGAAAAAAATTAGAAAAATTGAGGAGGAGAAGATGATATTGGAGTTGCATGTTGCGGATGTCGTCGATGATCACAAGATCAAGATGGATGCAATGCGCTTGAAGATTAGAAAGATTAGAAAATATGCCATTCATACCGAGGCTTGGTATCATTATGCCGTTGGATCAGTTGTTACATTGGTTACGATTATGATTGTATTTGTTTTCGCATTGAAATGTTTTACATAGTTTTAGTGTATGGTTTAATTAATTTAGATGCTCTGCAGAGCTTTATGTTGTTAGATGGGAACTATGTATGTACTTTGGTTTTAATGTGATGATGAATTTCTATTAATTTGGTCACTTAATTATCTATTCATGATATTCTGTAATGATTTTTGACACACTTAATTATATATAATGCACGCAGGTGAACCGGCAATGGATGTACGATTCAAGACACACCTCCGAGTACATTAAAGGCGTGCATGATTTTCTCGAAGTGGCTGAGGCAAACAAGCAGAATGGTTTTATGTGTTGTCCATGCCCTATATGTGGGAATACGAAGTCTTACTCTGACCGGAAAATCCTCCACACCCACCTGCTTTACAAGGGTTTTATGCCACACTATAATGTTTGGACGAGGCACGAAGAAATAGGGGTTATGATGGAAGACGGCGAAGAAGAAGAGTACGTGACAACTATGTGCCCCCTGAATACGGTGATGCTACTAAAGATCAAGAGTAACCAGACGATGTGCGCGATGATGCTGCAACGGGCGAAGCTGCTGAAGATCAAGAGGAATCAGACGATGTGCCCGATGATGATGATCTCCGTCGGGTCATTGTCGATGCAAGGACGCAATGCGAAAGTCAAAAGAAAAAGCTGAAGTTCGATCACATGTTAGAGAATCATAAAAAAGGATTGTACCCCAATTGTACAGTTAATGCATGGACGATGGACCTACAAGAAGACGCATTAGCTGAAGAATGTCCTGGCTGTTATCTTTGTGCGCCCATGTTGGTAGTCCGTTCTAAACTATGTTCATCGTAGCAGGCTGTAAAGTAGATGTAGTGTGTCCCTAGTTTATTTTTCGGTCAAGACTTTATATGATTAATTATCCGATGGTTTCGCTATTGAAATCAAGGAGGATCCTTTTTTCCCCCCAAAATGAAGAAGATCGGTAGTGCATGAGAGTCGATTCATTTTTACATGGATCAATCTTCCATAATACCGCAGACATACAAGAGATTACATGCTGTACGTGTACGGATAGCAGTGGGAGTAGGCCCCTGCCGGCCAGGAGTAGTAGCCGGGATACCACGGAGCCTCGGTGGCCTCCGATGCCGGTGCCGGCTTCTTCTCGGGAACGACCGCCTCCACCGTGAGGAGGTCCGCGTTCCCGACCTTCTTCCGCAGGCAGGCCGTCAGGTTGGCGGCGTCCACCCCATCTCCGACCACCGCCAGCCGGTCCCTGTCATCGCCTTGTATCTCCACACGCTCCACTCCTGCACAATTACATCGTAAATTAGTCCGAAGCCTCAACTGATATGATATACAATCCGGCAAAGTTAAACTACAACTCACCGTATATGGAGGCCACCAAGCCCATTGCCTTGGACCGGCATTTGTCGCAGGTCATGTGCACCCTGATCACCATCTTTTGCTGAAAGAAAAGAAGCAGAGCATGCTTGTTTCAGTAACATATCAGGAGAGGAGAGCAACGGGGTTCAGTAACAGATATTCAGAAAAGGGTAGCCACCTTCATGTTGCTCCTCTGCTACCAAGGAGAGAGAGAGACTGGTGGGCAGTGCGAGCTCGCGGACAGAAGATTTCAGGCGAGAACTGCAGAACTGGAGGCCGAGGCAGTAGTCTAGGTTCTGAATGGAGACCGGGAGAATGGTGGGTAATGATGAATGATTCAGAGTCTGCCTCTGATCCTCCTACTTATACAGCAGCGCACGCACGGCCCGCGTGCCCGGCGGGGAGTGTACTTGACGTACTCTGCCTTGAGAAGACTCTGGAGCCTGGCCGGCTTAATTAGGGTCTGTTTGGATTCCAGCCAACAGCCGCCATGCCAAAACATTGGACGTTGACCAGGTGCTGGGTACTCGTTTGGATGATGACCAAATATTTGGCACGCCCTGGCTGCACGGGCATCTCCAGTTCATTTTGTTGCCAACTCTTGGCCAGGGCGTGGGCGGCTGGATGATGCGCCAAAGTTTTGGCTCGCCCACGATTTGGTAGGGCTGGCTAGGGCAGCATCCAAACAGCCCCTTAATCCCCAACCGCGGCTTCCGTCTATCAATGGTTGGTGCGGCATGGATCAAGACTTGGGGGCTGTTTGGATGCTGCCCTAGCCAGCCCTACCAAATCGTGGGCGAGCCAAAACTTTGGCGCAGCATCCAGCCGCCCACGCCCTGGCCAAGAGTTGGCAACAAAATGAACTGGAGATGCCCGTACAGCCAGGGCGTGCCAAATATTTGGTCATCATCCAAACGAGTACCCAGCACCTGGTCAACGTCCAATGTTTTGGCATGGCGGCTGTTGGCTGGAATCCAAACAGACCCTTGACTCCGCGAGGCTGCCTTGCTTGCTGCGCCTTCGGAAACCGCGTTTCATCTGACGTTGATTCTTTGGCGTCTGTTATTTAATCCTTTGGCACCATATATGTTACCGCCTGAGTGCTGCATCTCCGTGTTTCTGTTGGCATATGTTTGTCTGTTTCTCTTTTCCGGAGGTTAGTTTAGTCGCCTGATTGCCTGATTGACATTCTTGCTTTGTTTGTACAAGTATGATGGTAAATGTGTACAGTGCATGAATTAGAAAGACGGATAAGAGAATAATAAAGGTTACTCCAATATTTTTTGACAGTTATACTGTGAAGATGCGGTTCTATTTCTGATGTAAATGTGAAACTAGAGCAATGACTGGTCGTGTTTGAGCACGAGATAACTTATTTTCAATTAATGGGTTAGCGTTTTCCATTTTTCCAACCTAAAAAAGGTGGGTTAAATGATAAACTAACGCTAACAAAGAAAAGAAAAAAAGATAAACTAACGCAAAGTGTATATGGAACTGATGGTTCTTTCCGAGACACCATAACACGCACTATTACCGTCCTGCAAGGTAATTTCCGGGAAGCCGTGGACAGCACCAAACTGTCTAATCTCTTGCTTAGTGCTCTAAGCACTTCTTGGTTGTTGCTTGGGTCATCTATTTTGGAACGAAGGGAGTATGAAGCAACATAACAACCTCGGTGTAAAACCGTTCCTTGAGAAAGCTCTCTACACCTTTGAGTTCCATGTATGACGTTATGAATCGTACGTCACTTCTTCCTCTGCTGATTAAATAACTGGACTCAGAGCTCGTGATTGCCTAATCATATCTCGGTAGATATGATGGTGATTTGGCTGCCACAAAAGGCAGACGGTTCCCCTGATACATTGTCTTAGTGCACTTTCTGTCAAAAGTTTCTAGGGGAAAACGAGCCATTTGTGCATCTCTTATGCGCATGGTTTCCCTGATACGCTGTCTTAGGGGGTGTTTGGTTCACGGATTTTTTAGTCCCAGAGACTAGAAAAAGTCCTTAAAAAGTCCCTAGAAACCAAGCGGGAGGGATTTTTTCTACAGGGACTAGAAAAAGACTCTACTAGAGAGTCTTTTTTGATTAGTCCCTGGGACTAGAAAAAGTCCTAGAACTTTTAAACCAAACACCCCCTTAGTGCCGTGCTCCCTAAGGTATCCCCGAAGTGGGTAACCATCCTTTTTGTTAAATACTGTAATTGGGAATTGTGTAGTTCAGGACGATCTAACATCAACAATCTCCGCTTGATTTTTATTGGTCTGGACTTTTGGGCGCCACTTTGACTACTCGTTTACCCCACCAAAGAAAACAACACCACTGTGAAAGACTGAAAACATTGTCCAGCACAGAATCAACCTCTTTTCAGATAAGAATCAACTTTTATGAAATCACTGCAGAATTTTGTGGCTATCACTACTGTTTGTTTTCCTTGCGTGTCCAACCTTCCGATGAACTCCTAGAGTGGTTGTTGTTTCAAGTTTCTGTTCTGCTCTTTTCTCTCTCTTCATGTACTAGTAATTACCAAAAGCTCATGCGTGTTGTTTTGGTCAGTAAAAATGCTTATTTTTCCATGGCACTGTCCTTATTCAGATTTTTTTAGAGAACCTTATTCAGATGTTTTGACTGAACATAACCGCATTAGTCTTATTCAGTTACTTTTCACCATGCGGACCGCCCCATTCCACGGTGATACTCTTCTTCACGTACTTTATTCCAGAAAGCGTGTGCTCTCGTTTTATTTTGAGCCACCTAGAACCAGTTCATTGTCCTGTGGAAGCAAAAGACCATACGTGCCGACCTGTAATTTTCCGTCCAAAGATCACTAATGAACTACATAGACACAAGGAAAACTTAACAGTTATATAAAGAGTCGTCCAGGATTTGATCGCTTCAGGTCATTTTATTTGTGCTTGCTTAGGCATGGCTTTGGTCTTATAAGACTTTGCTATTTGCCGGCGAGTTTTTTATGTGTGTGAGTTGGTGTTGGTTGTGCGCATCCTAGCTATGCAGAGGTCGGGTGTGTATTCATTTTGATTGTATTTACTTGATGCTTTATTTTAAATAATAAAATTCACCCTTTGTCGAAAAAGAGTCGTCCAGAATGAGGCTCTCTGTGGGGCTTAATCAGCCATCGGGCTTAGCGCCTCCCTGCCGCCCGCTGCTACCTGTTGTGTGACGACAGCCGTAATGGTAGAAATGGATGCCGCAATCACAAGAGGGCTACAAAGCTATGGCATTCTCCTGCATCAAAGATGCATAGTTGTTCAATGACCGTCTGACCGCAGAAGTGGGAAGAGCTGAAATATCCCCTGCCTGCGAGGTCACTTTCAAATGGAAGAGTAGGCTGAACTAAAACCGTTGTTCAATTTCTATTTATGTTTTAGGTTATTTCAATTTTGGTAATTATGTGATGTTGAGAGCAAGTTTCGTTGGTGGATTTTTTTTTACAATTTCTTTATTTGAAAAAGAACATAAATATAGACATGCGAGTCCGCAAAATATAGAGCTTGGATTATGACGACTTTAAGTTGGCACATGGCCTCCATAGCTTTCACAAAATTGCAAACACCTCCAAAATGATATAAGAGGATATAAATATGACGCGTCTGTTAGACTTACTCTAAGAGCATCTATAGCCAGGCTCTTCAAACCCCCATCAAACGTCCGGGCGGACTGTCCGGCCAATAACCGGTCAAAAAAAACCCTTCCGACACATGCGCATAGCACCAAGTATGGATCTAGAGGATGAAATATGAGAGTCTCGGATGCATAGCACTAAGTATGAGGTATGACCGGTCAATCTTGGTCGCGTCCGCGGACGTTTTGGGAGCCGGATTTGCCAGGACTGGCTGTAGATGCTAAAAGTTTATGAATTTTCTCTAGAAAAAAGATCGAAAATGCTAGAGTGGGAGACCACATAAGACGCAACGACCTGGCGCCGAGGGCATAGTGGTGTGACGTTTTACATTTTTCTTGCCGTTTGACGCATTGACCGTTACATGCGCGCGCGCTGTGTGACTCCAACGTCTTCAGACGCAAACCATTCCAGTGACCATCATTACAGATTGGCACATTCGGAAGCCCAGATCAGAGAGGCAGCACGTAGTACGAACATCGCGAAGAGGCGAGGAATTCAGATCTGGGGTATGCGTGATTGCTTTTTCTCGACATACTATTACTCTATCTAACTGGAGACCAAGGACGACGTATATGTATACATATGTCTCTTTCTTTCTTCCAATTTACCAATAGTCCGAAATGGTGGATAAACTTGCGGCCTCTCCATATGGCGAACTCGGCATCTGGTTATTTGGCAATTACATGATGGCGCAGGGGGTGGTGGGCTCGTCGCACACGACCATGGGCGGCGGGTATGGCCCATATGGGTGGTGGTAGCCGTGGTACCAGTACGGCGGCGGGTCCTCCTTCTTCTCATCCTTCTTGTCGTCCTTCACTTCCTCCACCTTGACGATGTGAACGTCGTGGTACTTCTTGCGGAGGCAGCCGACGAGGCACACCGGGTCGACGCCGTTGCCTACCACCTCCAGCATGTCCTTGCTGTCGCCGGTTATCCCCACGGAGCTCACCCCTGCACCACAACGCTTGCGGCCATGTTAGCGTCGCTGACGCACAAAATCTCAAGGGTAAACATACGTGTACGTGAAGAATTAGCGCATGCATGCATGCATACCGTTCGCTCTCGCGGCCATCGTCATGGCTTTCGACCGGCTCTTGTCGCACGACATGCTCACCTTGATCACAATCTTTTGCTGCAACAACAAGAAGAAGGTTCAGCTCAAGAGCTAGCAAGTGCTCAAAATCAGGCAGAAGCTGAAGAAGCTATTTATTACCTTCATTGGGCGGCGCTGGTTTGTTGATTAGATGCCGATCAAAGAGAATATTTGGAAAGGCTTGTGTTCGATCGAGGCGTCTTATGATGTCTGTGGAGAGCACAGCAATGGCCACTGCTGTTTGTTATATAGAGTATAGTACAGGGCAGTTACGTGGGGTCCGGGTGAGGGAGATAGTAGACCTGGTACTAGTGAAGACTGGAGACCAATCTAAGCCACCAGCTTTGTTGTAAGAAGATTCCCAGCAGCGGCAGCAGCTAAGCTTCCGGTTAGTGAACAACAAGGATCCAAAAGTAAGTAAACGCGTCCTGAGCACGAGCTCTCTCGGTTGATTTTTCCGGTCATGGACAGAATACATTAGAAAATGACTCCTCGAATGATATGTCTGAGCGAGCCATCAATTGTAGTAATTGCCTGTTGGGCTGTTGGCCACGGCGCACTTCTGCGAAGCCGCGGCTCTGCGGATGCACGTACGTACGTAGAACGGGCCGAGATCTGTTGTTCCATCGACAGTGCTCAGTGCTAATAACTGCCTAAGCAAAACCATATTAAGTGTGAGAACGAGGCAAGCAACTAAGTGATACAGTATGTCGTATGGGCGCAACCCTACCGACAAAGGATTTCACGGTGCCCCTCCTTGCTGGACTCTGTCAAACCTAGAATAGTCGAAGTGTGCCTGGCAGAACATTGAAATATATAAGCTTGAAGATTTCGGTGGCTATATATCGTGAGAACACAACTAGTCCACTCCGGGTCTTGCTACGAAAGACTTGTTGACAGAGGTCATTTTTTTTGTTTATATACGGAAGACTTGTTGACAGTGGTCAGATATTACTCAGAATGAATATGGATAAATAATTATGGTAGTCCGATTACAAATATATTCCCATAAAATACATATAAATATGTCAATATACTCTAACACCCCCCCTCAGTCATAGTGGTAGCATCACAAACAACATGAGCATACCGACGATCAGACATGAGAGAAACCGAAGGTTGAAGTTGACGGTTTGACATCCCATTACATTTCTAGCGAGAGTGTAGTAGATGATGAAGTGTTGCGGGCTCACTCAATTGTAGAGGAAGCTGATGAGGTGCTCAAGCAAGGTGGTAGCTCTTTCTGTTGATGTCGAGGTATCCTAAAGGATGGGCCACTATAGCATGTAGATAGTCGAGGTAGTCGTGCAAGGGGACACCATGCTCAATGTTTAGGTTGGGGTTTTTGGTGCCGTGGTAGCAGTATGTGGAGCCGCGGGCGCAAGGAAGCACCAACGAGTTGGGAACATAGTGATGCGCCAGGAAGAAGACAATGACGTGATCAAGGATGTCGTCGTTGAGGGTGTCGATGCTAAAGACGATGTCGTCAAAACCATTGTAGACGAGACGTTCTATCAGTTTTGCCAGGCCCTGGGACACGTTGGGACAAAGGTGTGTGTCGGTCTTGTTAGTATAGTGCGCGCGTAATAGGGAACATCACAAGTTGCGCGCCATGTTAGAAAGAGTAGCAAATGAGGTTTCCGGGACAGTGGCAACACAAAACAACATGGATAAAAGGTGAAGGTTAGTCTGGTGGCCGAAGTAGTTGGGGAAGGGGACACAAATGTTAGCGATGAGGTTGTGTTGGGCAAAGATGAGGACGCGCAAGTAGCTTGGTGTTCCGATATAAAGGCAGATGATCTGAGTTTCGCGACATCTATGCTCGAGAAAGGTCACGAAGAACTCAATCCTGCATGCATGACGAACCCGACCATACATGCAGTGCATGCAATGACATAGTTGAGGATGGTGTTGGGGAAGACGATGTCGTAGACTTTGCCAAGGAAGAAGTTGCATGAAACGGAGATGCAATGGCAAACACAATGACCACCATAACAATGGCAAGCGGGGTGACCACCATCGTACCAGTCAACAAACTGTGGAATCTCCGCCACACCGATCACCATAACAAGTGCAAGATGGACATCGTTCTAGCAAGTAGATGACATATCGAGAGCTTTGGTCTTGCCAGTGACAGAACCTATAACCTATAACCCAAAGTGCCTTGAAGTCATAACTTCGACGGGTACGTCATCAAACCTCACCCAGGCCCCCTCTAGAGAGTAACCAACATGTTTGTGACTTGCGCACTCATCAAATTGAAGAGAGCAAGGACGATCCAGAATTTGCATATGCAAAAAACCATCAAGTAAGATGAACCAACTTTTGCCGTAAAATCCACTTTGAAAACATCTTTGCCTAGCTCTCAATCAGACCACCAAAAGTTTGCGTTGATCTGCCATTGAAGCTGTTACAGAACTTGTGCAACTAAGAGAGATCCATCAGAAACCTGAACAATTCCTGTTCATGCACTCTCTAGGCAAGGTTTGTAAGAATCAGATCATTGTGATTTGAAGAACGTTGTGACTTGAAGAACATCAACTTACGACTACAAACTCCATAAGTAATAGCAATGGACATATGTTCCTGCAATAGCGGGCAGCCATCAAATTTGTGCTCAGGATACCACGTAAAAAATTATGAGAATTAGCGCAATGATGTGGGTGTTGTAATGAGCCTCTTAAAGACTTTATTATTACGTTCCAGCGGAATGAAGCAAAGTGTTGCCATGAACATAAAGTTGAGCTTCCTGCGATGACAAGTCGGAATTGCACAACTCACTGATGGCCACCAATCGGTAAGAAGCTCCTGTCTAGAAGGGGTGTAATGCTGCCAGCGGAGCGGAAGGAACATGTGTTGGGCATCCTCATCCGCATGACAACATTGAGGACATTGCACTGGATGTGGAAGTTGTCGACGAGCAAGTCTATCCATTGTCCATAACCATTTTCAAGAACACCAAGTAATTTTTTACCTCAAGGGGCGTCCAAGAACACCATATTTCCATGGCACAAGGAAGGAACTCCCTACCGAAGAAGAATGCCTCATACGTCTCGCACATGGAGTATCCATCGTCGGTAGACATGCCAAGAGAAGATATCGGCCTCGTGAGTAGTGCTACAAGGAGATAAAGTATCTTAGAGCTCAAGAAACTCGGCAATATGGCAGGAACAAAGCCATGGATTGTGTTGATCCAAGCATAATTCGGGAGTGTGTCAGCCACCAATAGGCACCGCGCAACCAGACACACAAAGCTCATGAGGTCAGGTGCGATTTTCTCGACGCTCCTACCATTAATCCACCTATCAAATCAGAAGTTCATGAGCTTACCATCTCGAAGTTAGCATCACATGCCCGCATGCGCAAGCTCAATCTCTTCTAGCCAAAGAGGAAAACACAAGCCCTACATGGCTTGTCAAGCGCCGTCTTCTCCAGCCATATCCACCTGATGTGAAGAGCTTAATTTAACAGCCCAAGATTGAGCACCCAAGGCCATTGTACAACTTAGGCGTGCATACAATGTTCTAGGCCACCATAAAACATCCACCATGCATGTCCTCGAGACTACACCAGAAGAATACCCGCCTTAAATTTGTCAATACACTTGAAGAACCATAGATGAAGGTCTAAGGCCATCATGTGAAAACTAGGCATGGCGGACATCCTGGAGCTGACAGGGATAACCGTCTCGCTCACCCAAGTAGCAAAGCTTTCCACGTCGGTAGCTGGGTGGCAATTCTATCCATAAGCGGATGGAGCTCCGCCTTCGTGAGGGCCTTCAACAATAGCGGCAGCCATGGGTAGGTTATAAGGAATGGTGAATTGGGTGGTTGACCCTGCCAACTACATCATGGATCTCATCAGCATTATATCTAATGAGCGAGATATATTTTTTGGCAAAGTTGCAAACAAGCCCAGAAGCATCTCCGAAGCATTGGAGCAATCCCTTTGCTGCCTCCACCTCATGCAAGGTAGGATTGATCAAAAGCACGATGTTGTCAGCGTATAGAGATAGCCTATGGTGCATATCCTCGTTGATGCAAGTGGAGGAAGAGGTTCACCAATTCTGCCTTGTGGAATAGGCTTGTCAAGATGCATGATGATGGTGAATAGGATTGGGTACAGGAGATCCCCGACATGCCAAAAGTTCTATCCCACGCACCCATTTATAAGGACTGCTTGAGGAGGAGAGGAACAACATCAAGCGATGGATCCACCTTGGCCAAGAAAAACCCATGGTGTGGCACCTGAAGCAGAACCAACAATGAGACCGAGTTGAAAGCCTTCGTGCTGCCAAGTTTCAGCATGAAGATAAATTACAAATCATATTATACCAAATACAACAATATACTAATATATACTCTAATAATTTTTAAAACTACTCCAACATTTTTCATGTGTGGGTTGAACGTGTCTATTCGTTAATCTATTGTTATACACTTGTATACCACCATGCTCTATTCAATCATTTAAGCCACTAAGGAATCATCTAACACTAGGTAGATAAGAGCATCTACAACAAACATTGGGCAAATCCGACACCTCAAACGCTCGCAGACGACCCGTGCGCGTCCGCGGGCACTGACTAGGCACGACTTATATTACGTCTTCCACACTCGCGTCTCTCATATCCGAAACCTCAAAACCATCCAATTCATGAAATGCTACGTAAAACACATGATCAAAGCGTAGTTCATCGGATTAGCCGGACAATAGAAACATGATTCATTGGACTTCAACAGCGGACAGTGCAAATCCATACTACAAACTTATGAAACATAGATAAAATATAAACAGAACGAGGAAGGACGGAGGAAATCACCATTTCCTCGCCGGCCCCTTCCCCTCCCGGCTGTCGGGGCGGCTGTGCCCCTCCTCAGTGTAGGCGTCGGCGTGCGGAGGCGCGTCGTCATCAGAGCTAGAGGTGGAGCCGTCCGTCATATCCGAGTCGGAGCTGCACCTCATGCCTGACAGCCTGCGGAGCAGGTGATCCGCCTTCGCCTCCGACTTCTTTGTTGCCTCGTGCTCCGACAACTCAACGGCGAGTCAGAGCACCTTGGCATTCTTTGGGCTGAGGCGCCACGCATCCGTCTCTGCTGTCGTGAGCGAGCGGCGGAGGACTGTTAGGGAATGTTGCATGGGAAACAAAAATTTTACAACGCTCACCAATGGAAATATACGAGAGGAGAGATTGCATCTACATACCCTTGTAGATCGCTAAGCGGAAGCGTTAAGAAATACGATTGATGTAGTTGAACGTCTTCGCGATCCAATCACGATCCGTCCTGCGAACTCCTGATCTAGCGCGGAACGGGCGGCACGTCTGCGTTATACACACGTACGGCTTGATGTCGCCTTCACCTCCTAGATCCAGCGAGTTATGGTGATGTAGTAGCTCGAGTCCTCTGGTAGCACGACGGCGTGGTGGCGGTGGTGGTGGTGGTGGAGAAATCTCGGCAGAGCTTCGCTAAGCACTACGGAGAAAAAGATGGCTACGAGGGAGAGGGAGGGCAGCACCGTGGCATAGATGGGTGCGGCTGCCCACTCTCTACCTCTCTCTATATATAGGGGGAAGGGGGAGAGTGGGGCACCCCTAGGGGATCCCATCTAGGGAAACCCCAGATGGGTTTTCCCCCTAGGAGACTTGGCCCCCAAGCCAAAGTTCTGGGAAGCCCTGGGGGCGCCCCCAACCCTCCTAGTTACGTGAGATGGGATGAGAGGGGTGCTCAGCTCTTAGTGGGCTGGTTTGCCCCCTTCCCTTGGCCCATGGGGCCCCCCAACACTTGCCGGGGCCCCCCGAAACCCCTTTCGGTGACACTGGTCATCACCCGGTACCCCTAGAACAATTCCAAACTCCAATAACCTTCGTCCAATATATCAATCTTCACCTCTAGACCATTCTGGAGTTCCTCGTCATGTTCGGATCTCATCCGGGACTCCGAACAACCTTCGGTAACCACCATAATGACTCAACTATTCTTATATCGTCACCAAACGTTAAGTGTGTAGACCCTGTGGGTTCGAGAACTATGTAGACATGACCGAGACACCTCTGCGGTCAATAACCAATAGTGGGACCTGGATGCCCATATTGGTTCCTACACATCCTACGAAGATCTTATTGGTCGAACCTCGATGTCAAAGGATTCAGCTAATCCTGTATGTATTTCCGTTTGTCTATCGATATGTTACTTGCCCGAGATTCGATCGTCGGTATCTCCATACCTAGTTCAATTTCATTACCGGCAAGTCTTTTTACTCGTTTGGTAATACAAGATCCCATGACTAACTCATTGGTCACATTGCTTGCAAGCTCATTGTGATGTTGTATTACCGAGTGGGCCCTGAGATACCTCTTCATCATACGGAGTGACAAATCCCAGTCTTGATCCATGCCAACTCAACAGACACCCTCAAAGATACCTATAGAGCACCTTTATAGTCACCCAGTTATGTTGCGACGTTTGGTACACACAAGTACTCCTCCGGTGTTAGTGAGTTGCATGATCTCATGGTAATATGAACATATACTTGACATGCAGAAAACAATATCAATAAACTTGACACGATCATATGCTACGTTTATAGTTTGGGTCTTGTCCATCACATCATTCTCCTAATTAATGATGTGATCCCGTTATCAAATGACAACTCATGCCCATGGCTAGGAAACCATTGCCATCTTTGATCAACGAGCTAGTCCGGTAGAGACTTACAAGGGACACATTGTTGTCTATGTATCCACACATGTATTTGAGTTTCCGGTCAATACAATTATAGCATGGATAATAAACAATTATCATGAACAAGGAAATATAATAATTATTATTTTATTATTGCCTCTAGGGAATATTTCCAATAGTCTCCCACTTTCACTAGAGTCAATAATATAGCATTACATGGTAATGAATCTAACACCCATAGAGTTCTGGTGTTGATCATGCTTTGCTCGTGGAAGAGGTTTAGTCAACGGATCTGCAACATTCAGATCCGTATGTATCTTACAAATGTTTATGTCTTCCTCCTTGATGTAATCACGGATGGAATTGAAGCATCACTTCATGTGTCTGGTCCTCTTGCGAAACCTCGGTTCCATGGCCAGAGCAATGGCACCAGTGTTGTCACAGAACAAAGTCATTGGGTCCAGTGCACTAGGCACAACTCCAACATCTGTCATGAACTACTTCATCCAGACACCTTCCTTCGCTGCATCTGAGGCAGTTATGTACTCCGCTTCGCATGTAGAATCATCAACCACACTCTGCTTGGAACTGCACCAGCTTACTGCTCCCCCATTCAGAATGTATACGTATCCGATTTGAGACTTAGAGTCACTAGGATCAGTGTCAAAGCTTGCATCGATGTAACCCTTTACGACGAGCTCTTGATCACCTCCATAAACGAGAAACATTTCCTTAGTCCTTTTCAGGTACTTAAGGTGGGCACAACTCCAAGATCTGTCATGAACTACTTCATCCAGACACCTTCCTTCGCTGCATCTGAGGAAGTTATGTACTCCGCTTCGCATGTAGAATCATCAACCACACTCTGCTTGGAACTGCACCAGCTTACTGCTCCCCCATTCAGAATGCATACGTATCCGATTTGAGACTTAGAGTCGCCAGGATCAGTGTCAAAGCTTGCATCGATGTAACCCTTTACGACGAGCTCTTGATCACCTCCATAAACGAGAAACATTTCCTTAGTCCTTTTCAGGTACTTAAGGATATTCTTCACCGTTGTCCAGTGATCCACTCCTGGATTACTTTGAAACCTTCTGGCCATACTTATGGCAAGGCTGACATCCTGTCTTGTGCACATCATCGCATACATGATAGAGTCTATGGCAGAGGCATAGGGGATGACACTCATCTTTTCTCTATCCTCTGTAGTCGCTGGACATTGAGTCTGACTCAACTTCACACCTTGCAAAGCAGGCAATAACCCCTCTTGGACTGATCCATTTTGAACTTATTCAAAATATTATCAAGGTATGTGCTTTCTGAATGTCCTATCAAGCATCTCGATCTATCTCTATAGATCTTGATGCCTAATATGAAAGCAACTTCTCCTAGGTCCTTCATTGAAAAACTCTTGTTCAAATATTCCTTCACGTTTTCCAAAGTTCTATATTGTTTCCAATCAGCAATATGTCATCCACATATAATATTAGAAACGTTATAGAGCTCCCACTCACTTTCTTGTAAATACAAGATTTTCCAAAAACTTGTATAAACCCAAATGCTTTGATCACCTCATCAAAGCGAAGATTCCAACTCCAAGATGCTTGCACCAGTCCATAAATGGATCGCTGGAGTTTGCACACTTTGTCAGCATTCTCTGGATCCACAAAACCTTCCGGTTGCATCATATACAACTATTCCTTAAGGAAACCGTTAAGGAAGATTGTTTTGACATCCATCTGTCAGATTTCATAATCAAAAAATGCAGCTATTGCTAACATGATTCTGACGGACTTAAGCATCGCTATGTGTGAGAAAGTCTCATCGTAGTCAACTCCTTGAACTTGTGAAAACCCCTTTGCCACAAGTCGAGCTTTATAGACGGTGACATTACCATCTACGTCCGTCTTCTTCTTGAAGATCCATTTATTCTGAATGGCCTTTCGCCCTTCAGGTAATACTTCCAAAGTCCATACTTTGTTTTCATACATGGATCCCATCTCGGATTTCATGGCCTCTAACCATTTTTCGGAATCCAGGCCCACCACCGCTTCTCCATAGCTCGTACGTTCATCGTTGTCCAACAACATTACATCTAAGACAGGGTTACTGTACCACTCAGGAGCTGTATGTACCCTTGTCGACCTACGAGGTTCGATAATAACTTGACCCGAAACTTAATGATCACTATCATTAGCTCCCTCTTCAACCGACGTAGGTGTCACAGAGACACCTTTCTGCGCTGCACTGCTCACTAGTTGAAGTAAAGGTTCAACAACCTCATCAAGTTCCATCTTCCTCCCACTCAATTCTTTCGAGAGAAACTCCTTCTCGAGAAAGGACCCGTTCTTAGCGACAGACACTTTTCCTTCGGATCTAAGATAGAAGGTATACCCAACCATCTCTTTTGGGTATCCTATGAAGACGCATTTGTCTGCTTTTGGTTCGAGCTTTTTCGGCTGAAGCCTTTTGACATAAGCATTGCAGCCCCAAACTTTAAGAAACAACAACTTAGGTTTCTTGCCAAACCACAGTTCATACAGTGTCGTCTCCATGGACTTAGATGGTGCCCTATTTAAAGTGAATGCAGCTGTCTCTAATGCATAACCCCAAAACAATACTGGAAGATCGGCAAGAGACATCATAGAACGCACCATATCCAATAAGGTTCGATTATGGCTTTCGGACACACCATTACGCTGTGGTGTTCCAGGTGCTGTCAACTGTGAAAGATTTCACATTGTCTTAAGTGATTACCAAACTCACAACTCATATATTCACCCCCTCGATCGGATTGTATGAATTTAATCTTCTTGTTACGATGATTCTCAACTTCACTCTGAAATTGCTTGAACTTTTCAAATGTTTCAGACTTATGCTTCATTAAGTAAATATACCCATATCTACTCAAGTCATCAGTGAAGGTGAGAAAGTAACGATAACCACCATGTGTGTCAACGCTCATCGGACCACACACATCAGTATGTATGATTTCCAACAAGTCACTTGCCCGTTCCATTGTTCCGGAAAACGGGGTCTTAGTCATCTTGCCCATGAGGCATGGTTCGCATGTGTCAAGTGATTCAAAATCAAGTGACTCCAAAAGTCCATCAGCATGGAGTTTCTTCATGCGCTTTACACCAATATGACCTAAGCGGCAGTGCCACAACAAAGTGGTATTATCATTATCAACTCTACATCTTTTGGCATCAATGTTATGAACATGTGTTTCATCACTATCGAGATTCGATAAGTATAAACCCTTTACAATGGGTGCATGACCATAAAAGATATTACCCATATAAATATAACAACCATTATTCTCTGATTTAAATGAGTAACCATCTCGCATTAAACAATATCCAGATATAATGTTCATGCTCAATGCATACACTAAATAACAATTATTCAGGTTCATCACTAATCCCGATGGTAATCGAAGAGCGAGCGTGCCGACGATGATCACATCAACCTTGGAACCATTTCCGACGCACATCGTCACTTTGTCCTTTTCCAGTCTCCTTCTATTCCGTAGTTCCTGCTTTGAGTTGCAAATGTGAGGAACCGAACCGGTATCAAATACCTAGGCACTACAACGAGAGTTGGTAAGGTTCACATACCTTTGTTGACGTTGGCCCCCTTCTTGTCGGCCAGATACTTGGGGCAGTTCCGCTTCCAATGGCCAGTTCCCTTGCAATGGAAGCACTTAGTCTCTGGCTTGGGTCCAGCCTTGGGTTTCTTCACGGGAGGAGCAACTACTTTGCCACCTTTCTTGAAGGTTCCCTTCTTTCCCTTGCCTTTCTTGAAACTAGTGGTTTTATACACCATCAACACTTGATGCTCCTTCTGGATGTCTGACTCAGCGACTTTTAGCATCGCAAACAGCTTCAAGACCGACTTGTTCATCCCTTGCATGTTATAGTTCAACACAAAGCTCTTGTAGCTAGGTGGTAACGATTGAAGAACTCTGTGAGTGATAACCTCTGGTGGGAGCTCAATTCCCAACTCAGCCACACGGTTGTAGCACCCAGACATTTTGAGTATGTGCTCACTGACAGACCCGTTCTCCTCCATCTTGCAGGCATAGAACTTACCGGAGGTCTCATACCTCTCGATCTGGGCATTCTTCTCAAAAATAAACTTCAACTCCTAGAACATCTCATATGCTCCATGACGTTCAAAACACCTTTAAAGTCCTTGGCTCTAAGCCATACAACATGGCGCACCAAACTATTGAGTAGTCATCAACACGTGACTGCCAAGCGTTCACAACGTCCACAGTCACTGGAGAGGGTGGCGCACCAAGCGGTGCATCAAGGACATAAGCCTTTTTGGTAGCCGTGAGAATAATCCTCAGATTACGGGCCCAATCCACAAAGTTACTTCCATCATCTTTCAGCTTAGCTTTCTCTAGGAACACATTAAAATTCAGGGAGCTACTACACGAGCCATTGATCTACAACATAAATTTGCAAAGATAACTTAGACTACTGTTCATGATAAATGAGTTCAATTAATCATATTACCTAAGAAATCCCACTCAAATCAACATCCGTCTGGTTGTCCGAGTGTAACACGATCCAAATTCACCAACCCAAGTCCGATCATCACGTGAGATGAGGTGGTTTCAATGGTGAACATCTACATGTTGATCATATCAACTATATTACTCGTGTTCGACCTTTCGGTCTCTTGTGTTCCGAGGCCATGTTTGTACATGCTAGGCTCGTCAAGTTTAACCCAAGTGTTCCGCATGTGCAACACTGGCTTGCACCCTTTGTATGTGAGCGTAGAGTCTATCACACCCGATCATCACGTGGTGCTTTAAAACGACTAACTTTCGCAATGGTGCACACTTGAGGAGAACATAATTTTATCTTGAAATTTTAGTGAGGGATCACCTTACAATGCTACCGTCGTCCTAAGCAAAATAAGATGCATAAAAGGATTAACATCACATGCAAATCATAAGTGACATGATATGGCCATCAACTCGTGCTTTTGATCTCCATCTCCAAAGCACCGGCATGATCTCCATTGTCATCGACAGGACACCATGATCTCCATCATCGTGTTGTCATCGGGGTTGTCGCGCCAACCATGATTCTACTACTATTGCTACCTCTTAGCGATAAAGTAAAGCATTACATAGCGCTTAATGATTGACACGTAGGTCATACAATAATTAAAGACAACCCTATGGCTTCTGCCGGTTGCCGTATGCATCGACATGCAAGTCGATATAAACTATTACAAACATGATCATCTCATACATCAAGTATATTTCATCATGTCTTTTGCCATATCATATCACAACATACCCTGCTAAAATAAGTTAGACGTCCTCTAATTGTTGTTGCATGTTTTACATGGCTGCTATGGGTATATAGCAACAACAATTCTTACCTACGCAAAGCCCCAATGGCGATATGCAAGTTGCTATTTAACCTTCTACAAGGACCGTCTTTGTCGAATCCGATTCAACTAAGTTGGGAGAGACAGACACCCGCTAGTCATCTTTATGTAACAGAGTCACGTGTCTGTCAATGGAACCGGTCTCATGTATGTGGACATGTAAAGTTGGTCTGGGCCGCTTCATCTCATAATGCCGCCGAATCAAGAAAAGACCAAGGAAGGAAGCAATCTGAATATCAACTCCCACTAACTCCTTTGTGTTCTACTCATGATGTCATCTACGCATAGACCTAGCTCATGATGCCAATGTTGGGGAACATTGCATGGAAAAAAATTCCTACACTCACCAAGATCAATCTAGGAGATGGACATCTACGAGAGGAGAGATTGCATCTACATACCCTTGTATATCGCTAAGAGGAAGCGTTAAGAAATGCAGTTGATGTAGTCGAAGGTCTTCGCAATCCAATCATGATCTGTCCCGCGAACTCCCGATCTAGCATCGAACGGAAGTCACCTCCGCGTTCAACACATGTACGGCTTGATGACGCCTTCACCTCCTAGATCTAGTGAGCGATGGTGAAGTAGTATCTCGAGTCCTCCGGCAGCACGACGGCGTGGTGGCGGCGGTGGTGGAGAAATCTTGGCAGGGCTTCGCTAAGCACTACGGAGAAGAAATGGCTACGAGAGAGAGGGAGGGCAGCGCCATGGCATAGATGGGTGCATCTGCCCTCTCTCTACCTCTCTATATATAGGGGAAGGGGGAGGGGGGCGCCCCTAGGGGATCCCATCTAGGGCCGACGGCCACAAGAGGGAAACCCTAGATGGGTTTTCCCCTAGGAGACTTGGCCCCCAAGCCAAAGTGGTGGGAAGCCCTAGGTGGCGCCCCCAACCGTCCTGGTTACGTGAGATGGGGTGAGGGGGCCTTCGCCCCTTAGTGGGCTAGTTTTCCCCCTCCCCTTGGCCCATGGGGCCCCCAACACTTGCCGGGGCCCCCTGCAACCCCTTTTGGTGACACTGGTCATCACCCGGTACCCCCGGAACAATTCTGGACTCCAATAACTTTTGTCCAATATATCAATCTTCACCTCTGGACCATTCCAGAGTTGATCGTCACGTCTGGGATCTCATACGGGACTCCGAACAACCTTCGGTAAACACCATAATGCTCAACTATACTTATATCGTCACCAAATGTTAAGTGTGTAGACCCTGTGGGTTCGAGAACTATGCAGACATGACTGAGACACCTCTGCGGTCAATAACCAATAGCGGGACCTGGATGCCCATATTGGTTCCTACATATTCTATGAAGATCTTATCGGTCGAACCTCGATGTCAAGGATTCAGCTAATCCCATATGTAGTTCCCTTTGTCTATCGGTATGTTACTTTCCCGAGATTTAATCGTCGATATCTCCATACCTAGTTCAATCTTGTTACCGGCAAGTCTCTTTACTCGTTTCGTAATACAAGACCCCGTGACTAACTCATGGGTCACATTGCTTGCAAGCTCATTGTGATGCTATATTACCGAGTGGGCTTTGAGATACCTCTCCGTCATACAGAGTGACAAATCCCAGTCTTGATCCATGCCAACTCAACAGACACCCTCGAAGATACCTGTAGAGCATGTTTGTAGTCACCCAGTTACATTGTGACGTTTGGTACACACAAGGTACTCCTTCGGTGTTAGTGAGTTGCATGATCTCATGGTCATAGGAACATATACTTGGCATGCAGAAAATTATAGCAATAAACTTGACACGATCATATGCTACATTTATAGTTTCGGTCTTGTCCATCACATCATTCTCCTAATCGCGTGATCCTGTTATCAAATGACAACTCATGTCCACGGCTAGGAAACCATAACCATCTTTGATTAACGAGCTAGTCCGGTAGAGGCTTACTAGGGACAGGTTGTCTATGTATCCACACATGTATTTGAGTTTCCGGACAATACAATTATAGCATGAATAATAAATGATTATCATGAACAAGAAAATATAATAATAACCATTTTATTATTACCTTTAGGGCATATTTCCAACAAGGACATAAGCGAGGAGCGCTGCCTCAGCATCGACCGGCGTGCTCGCGCGCGGACGGCGTGTGGACATCGACTCGGACGTCGTTGCCCTATCCCTTGCCCGCTGCCGCTCACGCGTGGGCTGCTCGTGCCTTCGACTCGGGCGTCCGAGTGCGTGCCGGCCCGACGCGGGCACAAGGACCCAACAATGGCCGGGCACCACCTCCGGTGCAGAGGGTGTTGGTGGTGGGCGGCATACCTAGAGGAGCGGAGCGGAGTGGCCGGAGCTGCGCGTCATGCGGGAAGGGCCGGCGACATCGCCGGTGCTGCGTTGATGGATGCCGGGCGCTGACGAAGTAGATCCACCGTTGCCGGATCCGCGTTGGTCGACGACCGAACGCCTCATTGTGATGCGGAGGGCGACCTCCTCCACATCGTCGGGGTCCGCTTCACGCAGCAGGCTAGACCAGTCGTCGTTGGAGCCGGAGTCCCCACCGGAGGCAGCGCTGCTTCGGTCGCCGGCCATCGGATGCGTTTGGAGGGGATCGGAAGTGGAGTGGACGGAGAGGGGAGTGAAGTGGAGTTCAGATTGATTGTGGTCTAGGGTTTTTCGGACAATGATATTTGTGGGGCAGGCTGGGCAAAGTCACCATGGTGGGCGCACCCGGATCGCCCCATATACGCCCTATATTTAGACTGGATATGAAGGGTGCCGGTCAGTTCGGGCATTTCTGGCCCGTTTGAGGCGCTTGGTTGAATCGATTTTTCGTGACCGGTCAGCCCGTCCGGACGTTTGAGGCGTGTTTAGGACGCCCGACTGTAGATGCTCTAACAACGGGCCTTTCTTGGACTCCAGGCGCAGATCTAATGACCTAGCGGTCATAAGCAGCAAATACTAATAGTCCACAGACACAATTCTGTTTCACACAGTAGCACGTTGTTAGCTATCAATAGAAAACGTCACCGTCTACTCCATTAAATTGGCCTTCCTACGGGCCATTGAGTTCAGCAGTGTCATTTTCATGAAGGCGTGCTCGCTTCTCTTGTAGGTCTGAAAGTTAGAGCATCTCCAGCTGCGTCCCCAACAGGCTCTCCTCGGGCGATTTTTTCGCGCCGGCGCCTAAAAATCGGCCCAGTCGCGCCCTCAAGAGCCTGTTTTTCGTCAGTTTGGGCCGAAATTGATGTCGGTGTACCCAGGCCGAACCCTGCACGCTGGGGGGCACCCGGGGGCGTCGGGGCGAGGAGTTTTGGCGCTGCGGGCCCGCCGAGTCAGCGACACTCGCATTGTCGTCCTCACAATGCCTCGGTTTCCCGCGGGGTCAGCCTTCCATTGATTCCTCACGGGGGACGCTCACGGGCGGCACGGTGACGCCCCCCTTTCCGCCATGCGTACACACGGGGCCCAGCTATGAAAGCAAGGCCTCTCCCTCGCCTCAGGCCACACCCGCCCACAGCCTCCGTCGATGAGCTCTCTGCCTCTCTCCTCGCGCACATCTGCCGAGCTCCACCTCTCTTCCCCCTCTCTCTCCCGTGCCCTCGTCCGCAATACGTTGGTCGGTCGGTTCCCCGACAATGGGGCGGCGGCAAACGGCTTCGGCCGCCGCTCCCTCCATGGCTGGGAGGCCTACCTGCTCTTCGAGGCCAACATCCCGGCGCTTCCCGACATGCGCGCCGGGCCGTCGGGTTGGAGGCTCAGCGTCGGCGGCGTTCCCATCCCCCCGGTGCCCGACGACGATGGCCCCCCGACCTCTTCGTTGCTGAGGTCGACTATGTTCAGGCGTCGCTGACGGACGAGCAGTGGGCCCTCACGTAGTACGCCGACGACAACCACGAGGCGTGGGCGGCGTACTTCCAACACAGGCAGGCGCACCGGCTCGCCTCCACCAATGGGGCGCCGGTGGTCAGGGGCCAACAGAACAGCGAGGGGCACCGCCTGTGGTGGGGCGCCCCTGGGCCGCTCGCTTAACGCTGTCCTCGGGCACCTCGAGGGTAGCAACGTCCCGCCCCTGACCTACCCTCTCGCCCCGGCCCGAATCGGCGGCCAGTGGATGCCGAGGAGGGCGGCGTCCTCTTCGTCGTCCTCCTCCTGTTCCTCCTTGTCGGGGTCGCCGGCGTTGCTTAGCGTCAAGGCCGAGCCCGGCGAGACGCCGCTCGGCCGGCGAACACGCAGCGCCGACATCGTCATCGATGATGGCGGCCGCGCCTCCTCCTCGGCCCCTTCCCGCTTCGTCAAGCCGAAGACGGAACCGGCCGCCGTGATGACGAAGCCCGGGCTCGCCTCTGTGAAGACAGAGCTAAGGCTTGCCACCATGAAGACGGAGCCGAGGCTCTCCGACACGGCGGCATTGAAGTGGACACGCGAAAACTGGGCGTGGACGGAGCTGGAGCGCCAGTGCCGCGCCTATGAGGAGTTCGCCGCTCGGCGCCGTGGCCGCGACGAGGGAGGCGTAGTCGTCCTTGACGACGACATCGATGACGACGCGCCGTCACCGGTCCGCCAGGGCGACCCCGGGCAGGGGTCCAGCAGGGGCGGCCGCGTGAAGGAGGAGAAGGACGACGATGACAACGGCGATGGCGACGACGGCGACGACTTCGCCGTGCTCAGCGCGTTCTTCGGCCTGTAGTTGCGGCCTATGTTTTTTTTAGTATTTCAGTTTCCTATGTAAAAAACTATTTAAGTCCCCTAAGTAATGTCATGTTTGCCGAATTTTAGCTGAAACTTTGTGCCGTTTTGCCGAATTCCTTTTCAAAAAATTTAAAGACCCCTTCTGGGGGTGACCATGGGGCCGGCGGCTGGGAACCCTAACGCCCCCAGGCCGATGTTTAGCGTCGGTTCGCCTCCAGGCGGTGATTTTACGAGCCGCCTAGGGGCCAACGGCTGGAGAATGCTCTTAGTTGCATGATTGATAACCTTTGTTGCATGATTGATAACCTTTGACACTCTTACATCTTTGCACAGATACTCATTGTAGATACTAGTATATGATATAAGACTCGTCATAGTGGGGAGTAACCTAGATTAGTAACATGCATATGTTACTAGTCTATGTTACTACCTCTATAGTGCATAGTATCATAGATTAGTATCATAGGTGGTCTCATTTATTGACATGCATGACACATAGTAGCATCACATTTATTATGTTACGGTATCTACCTATGTTACTATAATCATCTCTCTCTTTTTTAATTGTCTGTCATATAAACAAGTTTGCGAGTCCCAAATGCATGATACAATTTATGTTACCCCCACTATGGCCAGCCTAAGACATGCAGAGTAGGTCACTAAAGACTATAGGTTGCAACCTGACTCTTTTGATGGTTAATTTGTCCGAAACTCAGAATGTAGTTCTGTTTGACTGTTTCTACTTTCTATCGTAATTACAAAACAGTAAAACGTAGCGAGCTATACCTCTCCACAACGATTAGACACTCTCACTCGTCCGATTCAGACATGCACGGCCTGGATCACCTGTGTCATCCATCCCTGCCCTATTTTTACTGCGAGACAGCTACCAAACGTAACCTGGGCCGCTACTCTGAAGAACGACTTCGGCGATTTTCTGTGAACTACGTTCGCGAACGCAGCCCAGCGCCGTGGCCTCCTAACCCCCTCCTGTTTTTCTCCATCGACGACGTCTCCTCCTCTCCCCTCGCCGTGGTGGAAGACTCCTCTCTCCCCTTCGCCAAGGATGATCCTTAGGGTTCCGCCTGCACCTGCTTGCTGCAGCATTGGACAGTGGAGAGAAGATCATCGACAAGGGAGGTAACCGGAATAATCTAGGTGTGAGATTGAGTTTAAGATAGGCATTCTTTCTCCGCTCTGTTCTCAACTCCATGAATCTCCTCCTGAAGTCCACTCCCAGATCTCACAACCACAATTCTCGATCTCTCAACTTGCTTATATTTATGATTTGGTAACAAGTTGCCCTGGTGATTGCTTAAGTTTCCCTTGATTTTGTTTGCTTTTGTTTCTACACTCTTAGGTTCTGAAGGTTACAATTACGTACAGATCTTAACAAAAGGACTTGTCTTTTGCGGATGCAGAGAATGAAGTTATATTGGTCTTTCTTAATTAATTAAACAACAGCTCTGGATGGTTAGCACACAGATTGAGACCACCGAGTTATGGTGAAGTTGGTGTCTACTTTCTGTTGGTACTGTAAGGGAGATCGATCACCCGTAAATCTGCAATTTTTTGGCATTTGAGAGATGGTGTCGGGCTGTCGGCTGCGAGCTCATGCAGATTTTGCTTCTATCATGCACAGTTAAAACTTAACTGCTCACAAATGTTCAGCTGATGCAGATGATGCACGGGTATTACACTAAATATGTTAACATTATAAACTGAACTATTGATTCAGTAACTCTACTTTTGGTTTAATGGATCGACAGAGAATTCATGCAATAGACATCTAAAGTTGAAACTTGGAGATCGTCTTATATCCTCATGTTCACCTCTCAGTTCCCACCTTTTTTTGTGTCTCATTCCTTCATCTAAGATAAGTTCAGATGCATTTGCTCAAGCTAGCTGCAAGTCGCACGTGCAGTTTCTTCACTTAGGCCCCCCTAAGAAGAAAATTTATGCATCTTAGATGAAGTAATTGGTACGAAGAATGTATGTCATATCCAAATGAGTTAACATGCTTCTCATTCTTGTCAGTATGAAGACCATGCATGGCTAGGATACTTCCGACCAAGCATATGAGTTGGGGTTGGGATGTACTACTATGGATGGCTATATTTTTTAGAGTAGATCAGTGAACTAAATAAGATGTGGGATAAGTGGCATGACCAAATGCCAGTGACAATATACGACTCTTCACCACTTGGATACTGCCAGCATATCACAATGAGCAAGGAGGAAACAACACTTGGATGTTCCTTGCAATATTGCTTTACCATGCGAAGGTACATTCCAGCCCAACCAATTACTGCTATCTGAAATTGTGTTGGGAGCAGCAAAGCTAAAGATTTGCAAACATATATATGCAAACATATTTAAATCAACTATATGGACCGCTTCATGCAAATTTAACCTATGTATGCATTGTGACTATATAGACCGGATCATTTAAATTAAGATAAGTCTACCACCAAAATTAACAGGTGCAGCAACGCGCGCCATCATGGTCTAGTGTAAATCTAGACCGACTGTGAAGCACGTAATTACGAGCGTTTTCCGGGTGAACAGTTGTGACGAGGAATTGGGAGCTGTCCCGTGGGTTGTATATAGATCGCCAACTAGTACGATACTTTCCGAATCAGCAAAGTATGAAGATAGCAACCTGGTGCATGCATTGCTTGCACAATTGACTTGACTGAGAGCTGGCTGGACAGTACCCCTAGCTTCCTGATTAAAAGCCTGTTGGCTGACTGTGATGCAAACGCTTTTATCTAATAAAGCTCTTGAATATCCCCCGCAAAAAAAAAACCTGATGCATGCATGTCCCTCCTCAACCGCACCTGTAAAACGCGTCTCAACAAAAGAAGTTCCGCCAAGATCGCATCAGGCGATCGGAGGAGGCGACCGGGATCCCTTGCGCGCCGCCGGTGACGCCGCCGGTTCCCTCTCTCTCCGTCGGCCGCTCCGGCGGCGGGAGGGAGGAGGAACCCCGAGTCTGTTCTCTAGGTGGGTGTGCGGTAGGGTTAGGGTTGAGGGAGACGCTGTCGAGGCCGTTGCGGTGGTGTTGCGTCGGAATAAGTTTCTCCGGGCTCCGTTCGCGGTCAGGCGAGGCTTTTGCCTTCGTCTAGGAGCCAGCGGTGTTGGGGATCCCCGGATCTCGTCGAGGTCGCGTGCTATGGTGGTTGGAGGTCCGTCGGCACTGGCCGTTTGGATCCTCAGATGGGCGATGGATGCAGGGAGACGACGACCTTTCTTCTTCGTTATTGGTATGATTTGCTGCTGCTGTTCTTCTCCTTCCTCTGCGCTGATGCTGGTGGGAGATCCTGCTTTGTCCGGGCGGATGGCCCGTCCGCGGTGCTGGACCGGTCGGATGACTCGAGTTCTCTTCCTTTCGGAAGGGACATTTTTCGCGGTACTCAAAGCCAAAGATGGCGACGGCTGTTGCAGGTGTGTTGGATTGATGTCCATGCCCTCTCAGCGATGGTGTCAAGAAAGGAGGAAGCAGCGTGGCGGCAATTGTACCGTGGTCGAAGATGATGACCTGTTTGCGACTGGTTACAGATCCTTCTGCTGCAGGGGTCTTCTCTCAAGATTCAGGGATGATGACACAGGACTCCGGAGATCTTTTTGTATTATGGTTGTCTTAGGGTACTCTAGGTGTTCATGGTCCTTTGTGTTTGCGTTTCAGTGTGCATGTAAGAGTCAACTTTGTACTGATTCGTAATTTGAATGAAGAATTTCTCAAAAAAAGAGAGAAAGGTTACCATCCTTATCTCCGTATGACGTTATCGCTTGCGCGTGAATTCCTTCTCTGCTAATTAAAAAACTGCGTACAACGGTTGATGAATCCCTCGATAGATACGATGGAGACTTGGCCAGCACTGAAGTGCCAAAAGGCAAAAATCTTATAGCTTAAAATATATACGTATAGAAAATCTGACGTTCCCTGGTTAGCTTTTCCGTAAGAAAATAGAACGTGCACAAATGACGGAAACGACAAGCTGTCTGTCCTACATCTCTCACGCGTATAGTTTCAGACTCTGGACACTGAAGGGAACAAACAGGGTTCTAGTATTGATTTGAAAACTGGTGTTTAAAATCAGGAGTTTGAAGTTTACTCTGCAGAGCAGACATACATATGCAAGACCAAAATACCGGTGCCACAGGGTCCCAGAGACTCTAACAGTCTACTCATTAGTAGAACGATTACTGAATCCTGATAAACTAATCTGGTCGCCGTGCTCGTTCTCTGCAGTAGGTGGCTTATCTTTTTCTTTGCAAATGGGAATTGTGGAGGTAGGGACAATCTGGCACCAACAGTCTTATATATATTCTTGTTATTATTCTGAACCTCTGGTCAGCAGTTTGGTTACTCCGTTCATCTTTGTCGTAGACCCCACTAGTGCGAGACAAGAAAACTAGACCATTGTAAGAACATTGACAGGAAGAGAGCCACTCTCAATTAAAAAAGAAGAAAAAAGACAGAAAGAGGACCACTCAAAGACTAAACTCCTATGAAATCGCTGCGGAATTTTGAGGCTCCAGCACGTCTCTTTTCCTATGACATGCAAGTGAGTGATGACATTGCTGCGGAGATCATCCGTGTTTTTCTTTTTCTTCGGAAGATTCAATGATCCTGTCCTGCTCTTATACGGATGTTTATTCGCATAACAAATTCCATGGTGCTACTCCCTCCGTCCGGAAATACTTGTCGGAGAAATGCATAAAAATAAATGTATCTAAAACTAAAATACATATAGATATATCAATTCCTCCGACAAGTATTTCCGGACGGAGGGAGTATGTTTATTCAGATATCTGAGCGTGCAGACCACAAGGCTATATATGAATGTTATTCAGATAGATGTTTTGACCGTTTCTTTCCATTTGGGGGTTTAGAGCAACTCCAACGGGGCGATCCATTTCGTCCGCCGCTGTCCGTTTGGATCGGCGCAGACAGAAAAGACGGCCCAAGGCGCCGACCCAAACGGACGAGCGTCCGCTTTTCGTCCGCGGGCGACCCACTTCTGGCCCATTTTTGAGCCAGATTTGCATCGGCGCGGACACGCGACGGACGCGCGCACGCTCGTCCCCTCCTCCCTCGGGCCCGCTGATCGGTGTCACATTGGCCTCCCCCATCCAACAACAACCCTCACCCTCCTCCTTCGTCGTCGACGCCGCCACCAATTTTTGCCGGTGACTCTGCCAGCTGCCGGCGCCTCCACATCTGCCCAACTACGCCGCCCACTCCCATGTCGCCCGCCACCGCTGTCTTGCCGTCGGGGAGACGACTGCTTCTCACCCCCGCGCCCCCCCACCACACAGCCGCCCCGACAAAGAAGCCGCCTCACTGCCCGGCCAGATCCTCACCGGCACGCTCGTCGGACGCCGGCAGGACAACTACCTGGCCCGTGCGCGCCGCGACTCCCTTCGCCGGCCGTCTCCTTCGCTGACACCCGCAAGCTGTTCGACAGTTTGCCAAGGTACAAAATGGACTCCGTCGACGAGTTCTTTTTTCACAATTTCCTTTGCGACTCCGATGATTCGTCCTCCGATGACGAGGAGGAGATATTGGCTGCCGTGTTGGTCCATCACCACCTCAACATCCAGCGGCCATTGTTATGTGGCTCCATTCTGGGCCACCTTCCGGCGTTGAATCGCAACCGAGAGAGCGAACATTTCCTTCTTTGGAAGGACTACTTTGATACAACAAACCCGTTGTTCAAACATCAGAAATTCCGACGCCGTTTCCGTATGAGTAGGCATCTTTTCAACCGTATTAGAGAGGGGGTGGTCTGCTATGATGACTATTTCGAGTGCAAAGAGGATGCTGTTGGCAAGATTGGTTTTTCCTCTTATCAGAAATGTATGGCCGCCATCTGAATGCTTGCATACGCAGTGCCCGGTGATCTCATTGACGAGTACGTCCGTATGAGCGAGTCTACTTGCCTAGAGTCCCTGTATAAGTTCTGCAAGGCTGTTATTGCTGTGTTTGGCCCTGAGTACTTGGGAGAGCCGACTGCTGAAGATACAACCCATTTGTTGGCGATGAATGCCAGTAGAGGCTTCCCAGGGATGCTTTGTAGCATAGACTGCATGCATTGAGAGTGGAAGAACTGCCCTTCTGCTTGGCAAGGGGAGTATAAGGGCCATGGTAGGGCTTGCACTATCATACTTGAGGCCGTGGTGTCTCAAGATCTCTGGATCTGGCACTCTTTCTTTGGCATGGCTGGATCACACAATGATATCAACATGTTTCAGTGCTCGCCGGTGTTTGCTATAGGTTTGCCGAAGGCAACAGCCCACCGGTGAACTTTACTGTTAACGGCCACATCTACGACAAAGGATACTATCTGGGTAACGGTATCTATCCTCAGTGGACCACTATTGTCAAGACAATACCCAACCCTGTCGGAGAGAAGAGGAAAAGATTTGCCCAAGAGCAAGAGAGTGCTAGGAAGGATGTCGAGAGTGCCTTTGGTGTTTTGCAATCTCGATGGGGCATCGTTCGGTATCCTGCTAATACCTAGAGCACGCAGAAACTGTGGGAGGTGATGACTGCTTGTGTGATCATGCATAATATGATTGTAGAAGATGAGTGCCCGGAACGTCTGTATGATTAAGGGTTTCAGTTTCAGGATGAGAATGTTGTGCCTGAGCATGGAGTAGCGGCAACGTTTGAACAGTTCACCCAATTTCATCAAAACATGCATGATTGGGAAACTCACATGCAACCGCAGAATGATTTGGTTGAGCATATGTGGGCTCATGTTGGCAACCAACATATGTATCTTCTTTTATTCTTTGCAAAACTATGTGAGACATTTTTATTTTCATTCGGCTTGTTTTTTTATCGCGAATACGCAAGCTGTGTATCTTTGTATTGATAGAAGGAGAAAGTAGCATGAGATTACAACGCATACAGGGCCATGTACAAAGAGGCATGGTGCACGAGCGTCGGAGCAAACTAGAACAAGGGGTCTGCTCAGCCCTAGGTGTCTAAACTAGCAACTACTCGCCAAGGATGATGTTAACTAGCCCTTTGGTGCCTGCCTTTGCCCATAGGCGTCCCTCGTCTTTGATGGTGTCGGATAACAGGGTGAGCGATGGAGGGGCTCGGTCGAAGATGCACGCGTTGTGGTGTTTCCAGAGCTACCACACGTGTGAGAATGATGAGGGAAGAAAGGCCTTTACGCACGGGGGCCGGTGAGCAGTCCAGGCAGGAGGACCACCAGGTTTGGAAGGGGGTGTCTGCAGTCGGAAGGTCGATGGCCATGCGAGCCCAGCCTAGGATCTCATGCCAAACATGACGGGAGAACGAGCAGGCCATGAGGAGGTGATGCATGGACTCGCGTTCTTGATCACAAAGCGCGCACGTGTCCTCGTGCGGCAAGCCGTGACAAGCGAGCCGTTCCGCGGTCCAGCAGCGGTCTTGCATGGCAAGCCAAAGGAAGAACTTGACGCGAAGGGGCGCCCATGGCCGCGAGGTGAGGCGCTAGTGAGGGTCCTCGTACGCGCCAAAGAATATTGCCTTGTAGCAAGAGCTCGCAGAGTACGTGGCAGAAGCGATCCAACGCCAGGAGAGCATGTCTGGCGTGGAGGAGAGCGGTGTGTGGCGCACCAGGCGCCAAAGGTCAACGTATTGCACCATGGCTGCCAGGCCAAGTGCGCCTCGAATGTCCTGGACCCAGGAACATAGGTGAAGGCCGTCTCGCACACTGCGGTCTTTGCAGAGGTGGCGCGGAATGAGAGTGTAGACGAGAGGGGCGATCTCAGCCACGGATCTGCCATTGATCCAGTGGTCTGTCCAGAAGCAACAAGTGTCGCCCGAGCCAAGCTGCCAGCTTGTGGAGGCGCGGAAGATAGCGCTCGCGTCGGTGTCGTGTGGTATGGGGAGGTGGCTCCATGGTCGTGAGGGGTTCATGCGCTGGAGCCAAAGCTAGAGAACGTGTAGAGACAAGCCCATCCGGTAGATGTCACGAATGCCAAGACCGCCGAGAGAGACGGGGCGGGACACCCGCTGCCAGTTGACACGACATTGGCCTCCGTTGGCCTCCTTGTGTCCCGCCCAAAGGAATCCGCGGATGATCCGATTCACCTTCTTGATGGCCGTTTTGTTGAAGGTGATGGTCGTGAGGAAATGCATAGGGATGGCGCAGAGGACATGCTGCATGAGGGCAAGGCGATCTCCTAGGGATAGCATGGAGGCGCGCCAGGTGGATAACTTGCGGCAAAGCTTGTCGAAGATCGACTCCAAACTCGTCGAGCAAGTCTTGTGGACGGCAAGAGGCAGCCCGAGGTAGGTGATGGGGAAGTGTGCCACGGGACACTGCATCTCGGAGGTGATGGTGGCGATGTGATCGTCAGTGCACTAGATCGGGGTCGCCGAGCATTTGTTGAAGTTGGTGTGCAACTCGGAAGCTCTGCTGAAGACATGGAGGATGGTGCGCACGACAGCAATGTCATGGTTGTCCGGATGACAAAAAACAACGTCGTCGTCCGCGTAGAGAGATATGCTGGATGCCGCATGCCGAGTGGTGAGGCGATGGAGGAGGCCAGTATCCACGGCGCGAAGCAGCATAGTGTTGAGGACGTCGATCACAATCGGGAAGAGCATGGGTGAAACCGGATCACCCTGTCTCAAGCCATGGGCATGGTCGATCGGGGGGCCTGGGTGACCGTTGATGAGCACCCTCGTCGAGGCCGTAGATAGCAGGATAGAGATCCACTCGCGCCACCGTGGCCCAAAGCCAAGGTGCGACAAGACCTAGAGGAGAAATGGCCAGGACACTCTGTCAAAAGCCCGTGCGATATCAAGCTTGAGGAGCATGCGTGGCAGCTTGAGGTTGTGGAGGAGACGGTCCGTTTGCTGCATGAGCATGAAGTTGTCATGAATGCACCGTCCTCTGATGAATGCACTTTGGATAGTGGAAACCATGGATCCCAGGTGAGGAGCCAGCCGAAGGGTGAGCAACTTCGCGGCAAGTTTGGCGAAAATGTGGATGAGACTAATCGGCCGGTAGTCATAGAGAGATCTCGCGTCCGCACGCTTTGGGACAAAGTGAGTAGCGCCTCGTTGAGATTTTGAAAGCTTCACTCATTCATGGAGTATAGCTTGTCGAAAGCTTCACAGAAGTCGTGCTTGATCATGTCCCAACAAGCAACTAGGAACTCGGAGGTGAAGCCATCGGGGCCGGGCGCCTTGCCGGCCAGCAGGCTTTTGATGGCGCCCCAGATCTCGTCATCGGTGAATGGCGCGTCAAGCACAAGCAGGTCGAACTGCAGAACTTGGAGAGCATGGAGATCAAGCGTGATATCGCGCTCTCCAGCGGTGCCGAGCACCTCGGAGAAGTGGTCGAAGGCGGCGTCAACCATGGCGTCATGATCGGTGACGGTGTTGGAGCCCACCTGGAGGCTCGTCGTGGGCCGAATGGATCTTGTAGTAGGATAGCGCGGCGTCATCGCTACGTAGCCAGGAAAGGCGCACCCGCTGCCGTGCAATAGATCTCTCGAGGGAGGCGAGGCCTAGGTACGAAGCCTTGAGCTTCCGGCGCAGCCAAGTCTCGAGGTGGGAGAGTGTTTGTGACGCCCCCGATTCAATCGTACACTAATCATACACGCAAACATGTACGATCAAGATCAGGGACTCACGGGAAGATATCACAACACAACTCTAAAATAAAATAAGTCATACAAGCATCATAATACAAGCCAGGGGCCTCGAGGGCTCGAATACAAGTGCTCGATCATAGACGAGTCAGCGGAAGCAACAATATCTGAGTACAGACATAAGTTAAACAAGTTGCCATAAGATGGCTAGCACAAACTGGGATACAGATTGAAAGAGGCGCAGGCCTCCTGCCTGGGATCCTCCTAAACTACTCCTGGTCGTCGTCAGCAGCCTGCACGTAGCAGTAGGCACCTTCAGTGTAGTAGGAATCATCGTCGACGGTGGCGTCTGGCTCCAGGGCTCCAGGGCTCCAGCATCTGGTTGCGAAAACCAGGTAAAAAGAAAAGGGGGAAAAGAGGGGGGAAAGCAACCGTGAGTACTCATCCAAAGTACTCGCAAGCAAGGAGCTACACTACATATGCATGGGTATATGTGTAAAGGGCCATATCGGTGGACTGAACTGCAGAATGCCAGAATAAGAGGGGGATAGATAATCCTGTCAAAGACTACGCTTCTGGCCACCTCCATCTTGCAGCATGTAGAAGAGAGTAGATTGAAGTCCTCCAAGTAGCATCGCATAGCATACTCCTACCCGGCGATCCTCCCCTCGTCGCCCTGTGGAAAAGCGATCACTGGGTTGTCTGTGGAACTTGTCTGGGTCTGTTTTATTAAGTATCTGGTTCTAGTTGTCATAAGGTCAAGGTATAACTTCGGGTCGTCCTTTTACCGAGGGACACGGCTATTTGAATAGATAAAACTTCCCTGCATTGGTGCACCACATAACCCAACACGCTCGATCCCATTTGGCTGGACACACTTTCCTGGGTCATGCCCGGCCTCGAAAGATCAACATGTCGTAGCCCCACCTAGGCACAACAGAGAGGTCAACACGCCGGTCTAAATCCTATGCGCGCAGGGGTCTGGGCCCATCGTCCATTGCACACCTGCACATTGCAAGGGCGGCCGGAAGCAGACCTAGCAACCTCCATTACAAAGGAAGTCACGTTACGCGGTCCAATCTGGCGCGCGCCGCTCCGTTGCTGACGTCAAGAAGGCTTCGGCTGATACCACGACGTTGAGTGCCCATATCTTTCCCGCGTAGTTGGTTAGTGCGTATAGGCCAGTGGCCAGACTCAGATCAGATACCAAGATCTTGTTAAGCATGTTATTATGAAGTAACCGCAAACGTCGACCAGGGCCAGGCCCACCTCTCGCCTAGGTGGTCTCAACCTGCCCTGTCGCTCCGCCACATAGTAACAGTCGGGGGCCGTCGAGAACCCAGGCCCACCTCTACCGGGATGGAGCCACCTGTCCTTCCAGCCCCCACATCGGAATCACTTGCGGGTACTCAACGAGCTGACCCGACTTTAGTCACCATCTGTATAGTATGTATATATGTATAGTATATACCCGTGATCACCTCCCAAGTGATCACGGCCCGATAGTATAGCAAGGCAGACTGACAAGAATGTAGGGCCAATGATGATAAACTAGCATCCTGTACTAAGCATTTAGGATTGCGGGTAAGGTATCAACGACTATAGAAACAATGACAGGCTATGCAACGGAATAGGAGTAACCGAACAGTAACATGCTACACTACTCTAATGCAAGCAGTATAGATAAGAATAGGCAATATCTGGTGATCAAGGGGGGGGGGGCTTGCCTGGTTGCTCTGGCAAGAAGGAGGGGTCGTGAACTCCGTAGTCGAACTGGGCAGCAGCAGCGTCGGTCTCGTAGTCTACCTGAGAGAAGAGGGGGAAGAAACAGTAAATACAATGCAAACATAAGCATGACGATGCATGACATGACAATGAGCGGGGTTAGGTGTGCCCTAATGTGGTAGTAGGTGATACCGGCGAAAGGGGGAAACATGCGGGAAAGTATTCCCGGTGTTTTGCATTTCTGGACAAATGAACAGATGGGGAAATTTGTGTGTTCTCTATGCTAGGGATGCGTGGCGGACGAATGGGCTACGTATCTAGATTCGTCTCGTCGTTCTGAGCAACTTTCATGTACAAAGTTTTTCCATCCGAGCTACGGTTTATTTTATATTAATTTTTAAAGTTTTAAATCATTTTCTAAATTATTATTATTAAATTAATTCGAAATTAGTATTATTGCATCAGCATGACATCAGCATGACGTCAGCAGTCAACAGAGGGGTTGACTGGTCAATCTGACACGTGGGTCCCACTGGTCATAGACTCAGGTTTAACTAAACCGGGTTAATTAGACTAACTAAGTGATTAGGCTAATTTATTTTAATTCTATTAGTTAAACATGATTAATTAACTTAATTAACTCATTAATTAATCAATTAATTAATAATTTGTTTATTCTAACATTCTTTTTATTCTCTCTTTTTTTTAACAAAATCGTTCTAGGGGCGGGGCCCCCTAGTCATTGGCCTAGGGGCCTTAACGGGTCGGGAGAAACAGGCACGAGCGCTAGCCCGCGGGGCATGGTTGCGGGCAACGGGCGCCTGGGCGCGCGCACGCCGGCAGGGAGTGCTGCGAGGTGAGGCCAGCGGCCAGGGTGGTGCTCGCGCGTGGGTGCGGGCAGGGGGGAGTGAGGGCGCGCCGACCGTGGGCGGTGTGCGACCCGGCGTGGCGAGGCATGGCCCTGGCACAACCAGGCATGGCCATGGGCAAAACCACAGCGCGGCCGGGCGCATCGGCGAGGCAGGGGGCGGCCAAGGCGGCAGCAGTGGGGCAGTCCGGCAACGGCGGTGAACGACGGGCGCGGCTAAGCAGCAGTGGCAACAATAGCACCTAGCGATGGAAGCAAGCAGAAGGAAACGCGGGAGGGGGTTCGGGGTCCTCACCCCACGTTGCAGGGCTCAGCGGCGAGGCTCGGTGGAGCCGTCGAGGGGGAGGCGAGGACGAGCAGTCCGGCGAGGGGGAGGATGGGGACGAGCGACGGTGACGATGTGGTCAAGGCGGAGAGGCTCTGGCGAGGTGGCTCTCCAGGCGGCGGCGACAGGCGCGCTCGATCCAGTCGCATGGTCGTCGGGGGCGGGGACGTGGTCGCCCCGATCCCGATCTGGATCGGGGGAGTGGG
>NC_057798.1:504027428-504028222 GCF_018294505.1 Triticum aestivum
AGCGCGGAGCGAGGGGTTGGTGAAGCATACGAGGAAGTCCTCCGGAGCATGCCAGTGGACCGAGAAGTCGTCGTCGGCGAGGCCGCACTGGGAGTGAAGGGCGTCGGCAATCTCTTCACGGGAAACACCAGTGCGCCGACCCGCGATGATGACCAGGAGCGTGCGCTCCAGGGCGCGCTCGGCGTCGATGACCTCCTGGGAGCGAGGCAGGTAGCAAACAGCCGCGGCCGGGCGGTGAGCAGGGTGGCGGCGGAGGAGCCGACCGAGGCTAGCGAGGAGGGGTGCGAGGACGTCGCAGGCGTGAGGACGCCGGCGAGAGACCGTCGTGCGTGCCCGTCGCGGTCCACCCGGAGGACGCGGGGGAAGTCGATGAGGGGCGCAGGCCGGCGGTGCATGCTTGCCCGGAGGACACGGGCGTTAGCAGCCCAGACGAGGAGCGGGTGGTCGCCGCCGAGCCAGCCAACGCGAGGCGGCCATCGACTGCCGTCGGGGAGGGAACGCGACGCTGGAGAGGAGGGGGGAGCGTCCGTCGGCGGAGGAAGGGACGACACGAGGGAGAGAGCACTGCCTGGCGATGTGGCCGAAAAAACGACACCGCGCGCAGTGGATGTCCTTCCGGCACTCAGAGCGAGGATGGGCGTCGAGGCAGCGCGGGCAGTCTCCATCACGTAGCCAGGAGGGGCGAGGACGAGGCCGAGCCTCGGCGCCCCGGCGCTGGCAGCGGGGTTCATGCAGGCGGGGGCGCTTGCGGCCCCGAGCAACCTGCCATGCATCATGCGCACCCTGCAGACCCG
>NC_057798.1:504029319-504031812 GCF_018294505.1 Triticum aestivum
TAGGGGGAGTGGGAGAAAGCCATGGCGGCGAGCTGGGCGGCGTGGTCGGAGTGGCCGACGCCGAGGGTGGTGGACGCTGGGGCCGGAGTGGCCGCCGGCATGGGAGCGCGGAACAATGCTATTTTATTCGGTCCAAAACTATGTTATTTGATTCAAACTATGCAATCATGCAAAAAATAGGGGGGCCAGGCAGCCACGCCGACACATTTGAGCCGGCACGTTGTGCGCCCTGCCGACCTATATCTAAAATAGGACGGATGCCGGCCGGGCGGCCGATCTAATCGAACAAAAAAGAAAAAAATAGTTATCCGTTTTGGGTCGCCCTATTGAAATTGCTCTTACCGGACCGTGACTATATGGATCTACCCGTATACATTCACATGATTAGATTGGATGACATGCGTCACAATGTGGGGCCCAGCACATCATGGTCTGACGTCCGACATTTTCTTGCAGGTGACGTACACGATTTAAATCGTGCTGTTCTGTTTGACTCCTCGCCCTCATCATACAAAATTTAAATCGGCACATGCGCCCGGTCCAAAACCACATGTAGCTTACCAACTTCACCGAGAAGCAAGCGACTGAGAATCGGAGATTCATATATTTCTACCTGGAATTTTTTTTTGCGGGAGATTCTACCTGGAAATTAGCCAAGCGAAGCCGTAAATATATTTATTTCTTTTTTTTTGCGAAGGGAACAAAATCATTATTTAAATAGAGTTATTACACTCAAGTTGACATAGAGTCTCAACATCCTCAGGCGCACAACGCAACCAGACAGCTGTTTAGGGAGAGAGCGACCCATGCGAGCTAGTACATGACTAGCTTCACGTCCTACGAGCTTTATTTCATGTGTTCTAGAGCTCAGTAATTGCTTAATGTCATTCACCATAGCAGCAGCCGGGGATCTATCAGGAGCTTGGGAAGTAATCATGCGTGCTGCCGCCATGCAGTCCGTCTCGATCAGCAGCCGGTCTGTGCTCCTATCCAGTGCGATAGACACCCCTTCCATGATAGCTGCAATCTCAGCTTCAAGCCCACTTGCACAGCGAGGGATGAAACGACATGAGGCAAAGATGATGGCCCCTGTACAGTCTCGAAGAATCATGCCAGCTCCACCTGTACTCTCCTCCTCCAACCATGACCCATCAGTGTTAAGTTTCACCGAGCCCAGTGGCGGTGGTGTCCATCGCTCAGGGGGTTTGTCTCGTAAAAGCATTCCATGTGATTTTTGCTTTCTGTCCCGTCCAACATAGGAGATCACTGTCTTCCCTTTCTCCATATCAGCACTTGGGTGCTGCCATATGTGCAATAATGCATCGATGTAGCCACAAAGGAATCGGCAGGACGCATCAACCGACGGTGCTGGTTTACCATGGTACACCTTATTCCGAACGTACCAGTTTCGCCATAGCGTCATGATGATAGGAAGCCGAACTGCATCCTGACAGCCATCAAGCAAATGAATGATCCATTCTTTGCCTGTGTTGGCGATAGTGTCCACCTTAGGCATTCTCCATATGCCGGCCATAGCCTTCCATAGTAGCTGCGCCAAAGGGCATCTGCATAGGGCATGAAACGAGTCCTCGCATTCCATACCGCAAAGAGCACATGTATCAGAAACCTCAAGTTTTCTTTTCCGTTTGTTTTCAAGGGTGGCCAAAGAATTCGTCGCGACTTGCCAGGCAAAAACGCGTACCTTTGGGGGAGCAGGGCACCCCCGCACTGCCTTCCAGACGGCACGGGTGCCGTCCGGTGCCCTGCTCGTGGCGCACGCGGTGGTGCGAGTATGGTCCTCCAGCGCTAGCTTGTACGCGCTGCGGACACTGAAAACACCTCTCCTGTCGGGTGCCCAAGAGAGGACGTCCTCCAATCGACACGGGCTGGCTTTGATCGCCAAGATGCATTGGACATCTGGGGCCAAGAAGTGTTGTTGCAGAAGATCGGTGCGCCACCGGCCATTTATGTCCAGCCCGCCTAAGCCGGCATGTGCCCCTTGGTGTGATCAGCCGGTACGAAGCTGGCCATGGTAGCCAAGGGTCCCGCCATATGCGGATGTGCTCGCCATTCCCCACTCGCCAGATGAGCCCTTTTTTAAGGAGCTCCAGGCCATGTTGTATGGCATGCCATGTCGGAGATGCGTTCCCTGAAAAAACAGTGTCCTCAAGGGAACCATTAGGGTAGTATTTTGCTTTTAGCACTTGGGAGCATAGCGAGACTGGGTTGATAAGTAGACGCCAAGCTTGCCTCGCTAGGAGGGCTTGGTTGAATAAGCGGAAGTCACGGAAGCCCAATCCACCCTTTCCTTTTGGCTCAATAATTTTATCCCATGCCAACCAGTGAGTTTTCCTCTGTCCTTCCTTTGATCCCCACCAGAAGTTCCTCACAAGTTGCGTGAGATCATCACAAACAGAGCAAGGTAATTTAAACACCCCCATCATATAGGTAGGTATAGCTTGTAGGACAGATTTTACCAAAGTTTCCTTCCCT
>NC_057798.1:504058114-504092085 GCF_018294505.1 Triticum aestivum
AGCCTAATCTCAACCTCAGGCAGACTCGATGGGTCGAAATGATTCAAGAGTACAATCCGAGTATCGAGTATACTCCAGGCAAGGCTAATGTGATTGCTGACGCTTTGAGCAGAAAAGCATATTGCAACAGTCTGATTCTCAAGCCTTATCAACCCGAGCTTTGTGAAGCCTTCCGCAAACTTAATCTGCAAGTTGTTCCTCAAGGTTTCCTCGCCAACCTTCAAGTCTCTCCTACCTTAGAAGACCAGATTCGCCAAGCCCAACTTCTTGATGCTATGGTGAAGAAGGTGAAGATTGGTATTGCAAAGAGTCAGTCCAAGTACAAGTGCTACCGACTTGATGATAAGGACACTCTCTTCTTCGAGGATCGAATTGTTGTGCCCAAAGGTGAACTTCGTAAAATGATCATGAACGAGGCTCACAACTCTCTCCTCTCCATCCACCCTGGTAGTACGAAGATGTATCAGGACCTAAAGCAAGCCGATTGGTGGACTCGAATGAAGCGCGAGATCGCTCAATTCGTGAACGAGTGTGATGTCTGCAGAAGAGTGAAGGCAGAACACCAAAGGCCAGCAGGTCTCCTCCAACCTCTTGCCATTCCAGAATGGAAGTTTGACCACATTGATATGGACTTCGTGACTGGGTTTCCAAAGTCCAAGCGTGGCAATGATGCTATATTTGTTGTCATCGACAAGCTCACCAAAGTGGCTCACTTTCTGCCTATCAAAGAGTCGATCACTGCAGCTCAATTGGCGGAACTCTATACCTCTCGCATTGTCTCTCTGCACGGTATTCCTCAAGTGATATCTTCAGACCGTGGCAGCATCTTTACCTCCAAGTTTTGGGATTCTTTTCAGAAGGCCATGGGCACCAACATCCGCTTCAGCACAGCTTTCCATCCTCAAACAAGCGGTCAAGTCGAGCGTGTCAACCAAATTCTTGAAGATATGCTCAGGGCTTGTGTGATCTCCTTCGGCATGAAGTGGGAGGATTGTCTTCCTTATGCTGAATTCTCATACAACAACAGCTTTCAAGCAAGTTCGGGCAAGGCCCCCTTTGAAATTCTATATGGCAGGAAGTGCCGTACCCCTCTCAACTGGTCTGAAACCGGTGAACGTCAGCTACTGGGTAATGACTTAATCACAGAAGCAGAAGAAATGTGCAAAGTCATTCGTGATAACCTCAAAGCAGCCCAGTCCCGCCAGAAGAGCTACTATGATAGTAAGCACCGTGATCTGGTTTTCGAGATCGGAGATCATGTTTACCTCCGTGTCTCTCCCATGAAAGGTACTCGTCGCTTCGGTATCAAAGGGAAGCTTGCCCCTAGATACGTGGGACCTTTCAAGATTGTCAGCAAGAGAGGCGACCTCGCCTATCAACTCGAGCTTCCTTCAAACTTTGCAAATGTTCATGATGTGTTCCATGTCTCTCAGCTTCGAAAGTGCTTCAAGACTCCTGACCGCACCGTCAACTTCGAGGACATTGAGCTCCAAGAAGATCTCTCTTATCGTGAGCACCCAGTTGCTATTCTCGAAGAGACTGAACGCAAGACTCGCAACAAATCAATCAAATTTCTCAAAGTTAAGTGGTCTCACCATTCCGACCGTGAAGCTACCTGGGAACGCGAGGATCACCTCCGTTCTGAGTACCCGGAGTTCTTTCAGTCCTAGATCTCGGGACGAGATCTTTTCGTAGTGGTGGAGTGTTGTAACGCCCCAGATATACTTTCCATATTTGTATCCAACTCTTGCCGTCTCCGGCGCTAAGTTATATTTATTTCTCGGGTTTGGGTTTTTGTCTCCGCGTGTTGTTTTTCTTTTTCGTGCATCTCTTATCATGTCATCACGTGCATTGCATTTGCATACATGTTCATCTCATGCATTCGAGCATTTTTCCCCGTTGTCCGTTTTGCATTCCGGCGCTTCGTTCTCCTCCGGTGGTCATTTCTACCTTTCTTTCGTGTGTGGGGTTTAAACATTTCCGGATTGGACCGAGACTTGTCAAGTGGCCTTGGTTTACTACCGGTAGACCGCCTGTCAAGTTTCGTATCATTTGGACTTCGTTTGATACTCCAACGGTTAACCGAGGGACCGAAAAGGCCTCATGTGTGTTGCAGCCCAACACCCCCCAAATTTGGCCCAAAACCCACCAAACTCTGCTCCATGTCCTAGAGCGTTCGATCACGATCGTGTGGGCGAAAACCGCACCTCATTTGGACTCTCCTAGCTCCCTCTATGCCTATATATACACCCCTCCGTTTTCGGATCTCTCCCTCTCCCCGAAACCCTAAAAAAAAAAAGATTTCCTTCCTCCGCCGCCGACGGACGTGTCCGGATCGGACCGGACACCGTCCGCCCCGCCGCCGCCAGCCAACCGCGAGCCGCCAAGTGGCGCCTCGGGTCCCCAGTTCACCGCCGACGCCCGGGGCCCGCCAGGCCCACGAAGGGCCCTCCCCGGCCCGCAGTCTCCCCGCCGCCTCCTCCTACGTCCGCCGCCGCCACCTCCGGCGCCGGTGGCCGCCGCCGCCGCGGGCCGCCGCGCCCCCGACCGGAGTTCGTCGCCGCGTCGCCGCGGGCCGCCGCGCCCGACCCCGCTCCGCCCCGCTGCCATCTCCGGTGGTCGCGGCTCCGCCACCGCCCGGCGCCGCCGTCCCGGCCACCGGACGCCGCCCCGCCGGCCGTCGTCCCCGCCTTCGCCGGCGTCGCCTCGGGAGGCGCGCCCCGACCCGGCTGCTACAGTGCCCGAACCCTAGATCTGAGATCTAAACCGAGGGTTGACTTTTTCCCTCTCCCTCTAATTTTTATGCATTCTTTGACTGCTTGTATCTCCGCAACCGAAACTCCGTTTTGGGCATATAATATATCAAAATCTTCGTCTCGACATGTACATCATTTCATTCCATTGCATAATTTGCATTTGAGGTCATCTTGATACCCAAAATGCTGTGAGAAGGAGGCTTCGTGAGTTAAATTGCAGATCCGTTAGTTCATCTTGCACTTTTGTCATTTTTGCTATATTTAATTCGTGCATGATATGCCTGTGCCCCTTTGGGATGTTTTGTGAAGCATTTTGTCTTCTTTCCAGAGGTGCCACCCATGCATTTTTAGGATGTGTGTGTTGTCTTGTGCAAGCTTGCGAAGAGAGGTACCTGAGATTGCAGATTTCAGGGACTTAGTGATTTTCACTAAGTCTGGGATATTTTAGTTCATGATGCCATATGTCCAGCTTGTTTCCTAGTGATCCGTGCCTCTTTTGAGGATGATCAGTAAGGGAGTTTTGATATTTATGTCATGCTCTATCCATCCATGTCTTTGTTGGCATTTGTGGAGTGCTCTAGGTTGACTCAATCGAGCTCAACTTTTGCTTCGTTGTTAATCTGGGCAGATCGTCAACTTGTTTGCGATTTCGCCGATGCTACCGTTAGTGTTCCATGCATGCTATGCCTTTGTTCTTGCCATGTGTAGCTAGCACTTTGTGCCTTCTTGCTGGTTATATGCTTTCCTTGCCATGACTTGCACCGTAGTGAGTGCATCGAGCTCGTTTACATGCCTTCGTGAGTTAAATTTCAGCATGTCTCAGTTTTCACTAAGTCTGAAAACTGATTGTGTTCGAGCGATGTTCGTGAGCTCGGTAGAGTATTTTGTGAACCCTTTTGGCCCCAGGTCACTTTGGGTGTTTTATTAAGCTTGTTGAGTAGCTCCATGCCATGTTCTTACTTGTCATGTTCAGGTTTCCTATCATGTGGTTTTGCTGCTCCGAAGAGAGCTTCGTGATCTGAAATTTCAGACTAGTGTTAATTTCACTAAGTCTGAGATCTGTTTTGCATTTGCGTTTTAGCCATGCTTGTTTGAACCTCTTAATGGATGAATTTGCCTATGGCTCAGTGCTAGTGTTTTGTCAACCATCTTGTGTACATCACTGCCATGTATTTTGTTTTCTTGTTTGGTGGCTGTAGCATGTTCTTTTCGTTGCATTTAGATGCCTACTTGCTGTTAATCGCAGACCGGTGTCATATCTTAAAACGCTTGCCATTTCTAAACCGTAGCTCCGATTCCTTTGATCTTTATATCGTTTTCAAGCGATTTCATCCCCTCTATCCAGTGGCACACTTGGTTTTCCAAGTTGATGCCAGGTTCATGCATTTCCTGTCATATCTTGCATTTTGCATCCCGCATCGCATCCCGCATAGCATATCGTCATTTCATCATATTGCTTGGACTTGCCCGTGGTTGATTGTATCCTTGTTGCTTGTTTGTCTTGTTGGGTAGAGCCGGGAGACGAGTTCGCTACCGAGGAGCCCGTTGAGTTTGCTTGTGAGGATCCAGTCAACTCTGACAACTGTGCAGGCAAGATGATCATACCCTCGAAATCACTACTATCTTTGCTATGCTAGTTTGCTCGCTCTTTTGCTTTGCCACTGCTACGATGCCTACCTTTTGCTTGTCAGCCTCCCAATTGCCATGTTGATCCCCTAACCCACCATTGTCCTAGCAAACCGTTGTTTGGCTATGTTACCGCTTTGCTCAGCCCCTCTTATAGCGTTGTTAGTTGCAGGTGAAGATTGGAGCCGTTCCTTGTTGGAACTTTTATTTACCTGTTGGGGATATCACAATATATCTTACTTAATTAATGCATCTATATACTTGGTAAAGGGTGGAAGGCTCGGCCTTATGCCTGGTGTTTTGTTCCACTCTTGCCGCCCTAGTTTCCGTCATATCGGTGTTATGTTCCCGGATTTTGCGTTCCTTACACGGTTGGGCTATTATGGGAACCCCTTGACAGTTCGTCTTAAGTAAAGCTCTTCCAGCAATGCCCAACATTGGTTTTACCATTTGCCACCTAGCCTTTTCTTTCCCTTGGGTTCTGCAGACTCAAGGGTCATCTTATTTTACCCCCCCCCGGGCCAGTGCTCCTCTGAGTGTTGGTCCACCCGTCAGCTACCGGTGGCTACCAGGGGCAACTCTGGGCTGGCCTACCCGTACCTAGGACAATCTGAGTGTGCCCTGAGAAAGAGATATGTGCAGCTCCTATCGGGATTTGTCGGCACATTCGGGCGGTGTTGCTGGTTTAGTTTTACCTTGTCGAAATGTCTTGTTGTACCGGGATACCGAGTCTGATCGGAATGTCTCGGGTGGAGGTCTATTCCTTCGTTGACCGTGAGAGCTTGTCATGGGCTAAGTTGGGACTCCCCTGCAGGGATTGAACTTTCGAAAGCCGTGCCCGCGGTTATGGGCAAATGGGAATTTGTTAACGTCCGGTTGTAGAAAACCCGAAGTTGACCTTGTTTAAAATACGTCAACCGCGTGTGTAACCGTGATGGTCTCTTTCCGGCGGGGCCCGAGAAGTGAACACGGTTGTTGGAGTTATGCTTGACGTAGGTAGTCCAGGATCACTTCTTGATCATACTTTTATCGATCGTGCTTCGCCTTCTCTTCTCGCTCTCTTTTGCGATTGTAGCCACCACATATGCTAGTCGCTTGCTGCAGCTCCACATATTTTTGCCTTATCCATTCCCATGAGCTTAAATAGTTTTGATCGCGTGGGTGTGAGATTGCTGAGTCCCTATGGCTCACAGATACTACAACTCCAGATGCAGGTCCAGGTGATTCTGCTCCAGTTGACGATTACGAGCTCAGGTGGGAGTTCGACGAGGACTCTCAGCGTTACTACGTGTCCTTTCCAGATGATCAGTAGTGGTGCCTAGTTGGGGTTATCGATTCAGGACCTTGTCGCATGTTGGGGGTCTTTTCTATTTTGGCACCGTAGTCGGGCCATGAGTGATTTGTTTGATGGATGTTATTTATGTACTCTGATGTGACGTGGCGAGTGTAAGCCAACTATGTTATCTCCCCCCTTTTATTATATATTACATGGGATGTTGTAATGATTGCCTGACTTGCGACATTGCTTTCAATGCGGTTATGCCTCTAAGTCGTGCCTCGACACGTGGGAGCTATAGCCGCATCGAGGGCGTTATATTGCCGAAGCCCTCGTGTCGGTGCAAACGAATCCAAGATGACTCCATTGAATTTAACGGATATCTCACAGTGGTGACACATGACATTATCCATTGTACCCACTGGTGAGAGAAGCCCAACTTGATCATCGCTTGCTCCAAGAACCCCCAATCCACCCTGTCATATGCCTTTGAAAGGTTCAGTTTGTACGCACAAAAACTATTTTCAGGGTTTTTCTCATGCTGAATAAAGTGCAGGCACTCAAAGGCTAGGAGCGCATTATCAGTAATCAGGCGCCCGGGGACAAAGGCACTTTGGTATGGTGATATGATCTCATCAAGCACGGGACGCAATCTGTTTACTAAACACTTAGCAACAATTTTGTAAATGACATTACATAGGCTTATAGGCCTGAAGTCAGTGAGGCGAACTGGGTCGTCGACCTTTGGAATTAGAACAATTACTGTATCATTTACTCCTTGAGGCATGTTACTTGTTCGGAAAAACTCTCTGACAGCCATTACAATTTCCTCCTTCATCACTGCCCAGTTTTTCTGAAAAAACCTTGCTGGAAATCCATCCTTCCCCGGGGCTTTCAGTGGCCCCATTTGAAACAAGCTGTCAGATATTTCTTTTTCTGTGAACTCAGCACATAAACGATTATTCATTTCTTGTGACACTTTCTCTTCAAATAAAGACAAAACTGGCTGCGGGTCAAGACTGTCATCACGAGTAAACAAGTTTTCAAAAAAAGAAGTGGCCATACCCCCCATTACCTTACTGTCACCATGGCTGCAGCCCGCTGCATCAATCAGGCGTTTGACCTTGTTCCTGCGTGCACGCCATTTGGCTCGGTTCTGAAAAAACTTGGTATTCCGGTCACCATTTCTTAGCCAGTCAATACGGCTCCGTTGCATCCACAACATCTCTTCACGATATAAAAGTTCCTGCATATGATCAGAGACCTCTCGGATTTCATTACGGTCAGCATTCATATTCATCAATTCTTCCAACCGGCATCTACAACGTTCAAGCTCCTGTGTGATGTTACCAAATTTCTTTTTGCCCCAGGCATGCAGCTCAACCATGAGCTTTGTTAGTCCTGCCCGTACATCACCTAAACTGAATTTACGGCCAGCTTGCTCCCAGACTGCGGCAACTTTCTCAGGTAATGTAGGATCACGTTCCCAAAATGCCTCATACCTACGGAATTTGCATCGGATGTCACGGGTATCTTCCTTTATACATTCCAGCATGAGCGGTGTATGATCAGAGCACGGCGATACATTGTGCACCTCCCGCGCTTCAGAAAAGATGTCACGCCACTTGTTGTCCGCCACTGCACGATCAAGCCTTACACGCACATTTTTCCTCCCATGTTGTTTATTATCATATGTAAACGGTAAGCCAGAGAAACCAAGATCAACAAGCTCACAGACCTCCAGCATATCACGGAATGCCAACATCTGCCCTTCATTGCGTGGTGTAAGCGAGAAATGTTCAAACGACCACATAGCTTCGTTGAAGTTACCTATAACACACCATGGCAAATCAGATGATTGTTTCAGAGTTCTCATTTGTGTCCACATGCGGTGTCTATTTTCCACACGTGGTTCCCCATACACACAAGTCAGCCGCCACAGAGGGTCATGCTCGGAGAGTCGCACATGCGCATCAATATATCTTTCACTAGCAGATTGAACTTCCACATGCAAACTTTCGCACCAAAAGAGGGCCAGCCCTCCACTCAAACCATCACTGCTAACTCCAGAAAAACCTCTTAATCCTAACCTACCACACAGACGTTTAACTTTTTCCGAACTTTGTCTAGTCTCACACAAGAAAACTAACTTTGATTTTGTAGCTTTTACCATGCCAACAAGTTCGCGAACTGTCGGTTTGTTGGCCACCCCCCGACAGTTCCAGCTTATACAATTCATTGCTCCTGACGGGGCGTCTCTTGCGACCCCGTCAGTTTACCGGCGGCCCCTGAGCCGGTTGCCTCCATGTTGTTCGATCCCATCTCCTCCGTCACCATAGGTACCGCATCTGCATCGCTTGTACCCTTGAGCTTTGGCTTCTTCGGCGTCCCTTCGGCCCTCCTGTCTTCCTTGTTCGCATTGGTGTGCAGCACCATGGCCGTGCCCTGTGTATCCTTCCACTCCGTAACTGAAAGATCAGGAGCTTTCCTTTTGTCATGTGCTCCTGGATTTATCTGCATGCCCAGGCATACATCATATGCATCATCGGCCACCTCCGTGGTCTTTTCTTCTCCCTGTGTAGCAAAGACGATCGCCGGGGCATTAGGGCTCGCCGCTGGCATGGCCGCAGTTTCCCCCTTAGAAGGCTTCAGGCGGGCGGCGGCCGCTATGGGAGCCCCTTTTTCGCCCCCACCAACTTCCGGGTTCACCTTGGCATTCTCTAGCACGCTAGCAGACGGCAGCTCGGGCGACGTCATCGCGGCCAGGCTTGTTTGAAGGGGAGATCGTCGACTGGTAGAACGACCTCGATCAGGTGGTTCTCGGGATTTGACGTGGATTGCAGCAGCGGGCCTCCATCCCTTTAGGTATGGGCAGGACGGGGCCTCCAACTCCAAGTGCTTGACGGAGGGGTTGGGGTTCGTAGCTCCATCAGACTCCTTCCTCCGTATGAAAGATGCAGTCTCAATCTTTGTCTCTCCAATCTGGTGAGTAACTAGTCCGCCACGAGCACGCAGCCCCGGCAGAGAACAGGCGGACATGGCCGCAGCAGGTCCATAGCCCTCCCCTAGGGAGGACATGGAAACGGCGCCGGCGGCCTCGAGGACCGATCCGGCGAGTGGTGGCGGCGGCGCCAGGGTTGTCGCCCCAGAATCGCCTAACCCTAGCATAACGATTCGGCGACCACCAATATATATTTATTTCTTCCTCCAATTAATTTATAAGTACATGTATGCAACTATAGTTGCTGACAAAACTAAAGTATGTCAAAAATCAAAATCGTTCTCTGGCAGTTACATGGTCCGGCAGTTGCTAGGCTGTTCCTCGCAGACGACCATGTGCGGCGGGTATTGGTGGTGGTGGTAGTAGCCGGCCGGCGCCGGGGAGTAGTAGTACTGCGGCGGGTTCACCGGCACGGCCGGCTTCGGTTCCTCCTCCTTCTCCTCCGGTTTCTTCACTTCTTCCACCTTGATGATTTGGGCGTGACCGAGCTTCTTGCGGAGGCAGCTGACGAGGCACACCGGGTCGATGCCGTCGCCGACCACCTCCAGCTGGTCCCTCGCGTCGCCGGTTATGCCCATCGACGTCACCCCGGCAGCTCTGGAGGCCAGCGTCAGTGCTTTCGACCGGCTCTTGTCGCACGACATGCTCAACTGGATGACAATCTTTTGCTGCAACAAGAAGGAGAAAAACGATGGATCAGTCGTATGCTTCAGCTTCAGAGTAATGTATTGCTTGCTCAAAATTAAGCTAGGTGCAGCACGAGAATGGGAGCAGAAACGGAATAGGTTCCTCACCTTCATTTCGCGTGCTGCTGGTTTGGTAGATGCCAATCAATTGGAAATAGAAAACGAGGCTAGATTCGAATTTGGTTTGGGTAGCTACTGATCGATCTTCGGCAGATGCAGGTAATGCAACCAAGGGCTGTCTTGGTGCTAGTAGCTTGCGATGATTTTGTGAAGGGAATAGCTATGGCCCCTCTCCTTATATACACACGCAAGCAGTGGTCGTGGGTGTGGGAGCAGAGAAGCAGAGTTATCAGTATCAGGACCGATCCAACGCAGATCCGTAGCAGCAGCAGCAGCACTGCAGCAGTTGAGCTCCGAGTGAGTAAACAACTGCCCACCAACTGAGCAAAAGTAGCCATGCATGTAGTAAACGCGTCCTCATCACAAGCTCTCGGTTGAATTCTCCGATCACAAAGGCATTACACAACACAATGATTGGCCGCGTTGCACTCGCCGCTGCAGACATAACGGCGTAGACCGAGTCGATCCGTTAGTTAACAGCATGAAAAGACAAAATACATGGATACAATACAATAGCTCACGTTCAACTGATCAGCGGTCCTCGATCAGCTCAATCAATGATCGCTAATGTTATTCCTACGCAAACTGTAGGGACTAGCTGATTTTTAGATTGCAACCATCCCGTGATCTTTGCTAACCATCCGCTGCTGAGTGTTGTGTGCGTAAAAAGTACGTAAAACCTTTACGTAGGAATGACACTGCTCATCAATTTTCTTGAATACGCACGAGTATACCTGGCCAAACCTCGGGTCGGGCCTAGCCAAGCCCGACACAAAAAACCCAGGCCCGGGCCCGGCCCGGCCCGGCCATCGTGCCTGTGTTTCTGGGCCCGAGCCCGGCCCGAACACATAAAAGCCCGTCGGGCTCCGAGCCAGCCCGGCCCGACCTTCAGAAAAATGCAAAAATGACGGGCCCGGGCTCGGCCCAGCCCGGCCTTCGTGCTCAAAAACTAGGCTCAAGCCCGGCCCGGGGGCAGTATCGGGCCGGGCTGGGTCGGGCTTTTTCAGGCCGGGCCAGCCGGGCCAGTCTTTCCATGGCCAGGACTACGCACGAGTATGCGTATGATTCATTAAAGAAGAGGCAGGTGGGGAGCCTCAAATCCACCAGTACAATTTTATCATCCTTATTTACATGCGGATTTTATCCGGCATACCCACTAAAAACCTATAATGTGCCTACTCTGACACCTCCCGCTCCACCTGTACCACATCCGTTCCTAGCACCGATTCATTGAGTAGATCTGCTTTCGCCCAGAGTCTACCTTCCTCCCGAAGCCTTTGTATCAAGCATGGTAACGATGGCGTCGCGTCATCGAAAACTATGTCGTTCACTCTTTTCTATGCTTCCACAACATCCACATGGTCAGCAGACAGACGGCCTGCATGGACTTGCGGTGATCTATGCTCGTGTCCTGCTCATCAGTGATATGTAATTTTGTTTTAAAAATTTGCACTAGTACATATCAGTATTATTAGACCACCTCAATTTAATGAGAAACAAAGTGTGATGAAAAACATCATACACAGTTCAAAAATAATGTATGCCCAAATCCAACCATATGCGATAGAAAACTCATTGCCCATACCTGATTAAGAGCATCTACGACCAGACACCTCAAACCCGCCTCAAACGCAGGGAGTACGGCCCCGGTCACTAACCATCACAAAATACAACCCAGACGGGCTTCATAAACGGTCCTCAAACATCCGGGCTGACGCCCTTATATCCAGCTCAAATATGGGGCGAATATGGAGCGCTCACGCGCGCCCGGGCGCGACCGCCATGTCGTACTGAGAATGGGGCCCCACAGGATAACACTCTGAAACCCCACGGTCTGAAGCTTGTCTCCCCTGTCGGATCGATGGCACTGCGTAGCGCCGCTCCGGCGGGCCGCATAGTGTCTAGCCCGGCTATTTAAGATGACTGCCGATATCGAAACCCTACTCGTCCATATTTCCCCCCTCCCTCCCGCCGCCGCCGTCACTTTTCCACTCTCCGTCCGCCACCACTAGTAGCAATGCCCCCACGCCGCCGGGTAAGGAGCTACCCATATCAAATGTCGGAGTGCCGGTTGCAACTCCTTGAGCAGACCCGAGCAGGGCGCGAAGCCCGGATCGCTACGGGGCTACCTCAGCACGCGCTGGATATGGAGGAGGACTTGGAGGAGGATTAGGAGGAGGATGTGGGGGACGCTGGGGACGCGGATCTGCAGGCGATCCTCGATTCCCTTCGGTCGGATTCGGATGTGGAGGCCAGATGCCATCGTCGGTAGGAGGTGGAGGCAGAGCATGATGCGGAAGTCGATGAGATGCTCACGTGTATGGATGAAGATGATGTCGAGGAGTAGCCGGAGCCCTCCTATGCGTCGGACGACCTGACGTCCGGCACTGACATCGTGGACATTTCCGATGATGAATCATAGCTAGCGTGTTGTAGTACGTAGGTTTATTTTGCATGGTTTGTATGGATTTAGGGCATGAAATATGAGAGATGTGAATGCAGAGGAGCAAATTTGAGGCTTGACCATTCACTGTCCATGGATGCGCCCGGTACGTTTGAGGGGTCAGATTTGAGTTCGGCTGTAGATGCTCTAAGGTCAACCATGTGTGATGTTGTCCAAGTGGTTCACATAAATCAACCATGTCCAATGAGGAGCTATGAGCATCTACAACTGGATTTGGCAAATACGACACCGGGCGCGTCCGTGGACACTCACCGGTCAGGTCTCAAATTTTCTTTCTCACAACCGCACACCTCAATTACCATGCCTCAAATCCATACATTCTCATGCAACTACGTCGATGCATTACACACATCGTCCGGCTACTACATCATTAAGATGCCATCGGACTACCAAACTTTGGCATGTTTGGCTATGGTGGAGAAGATCATCCACGACCGCCCTTGCCCTTCCCGGCGACCTTGTCATCCTTGTCATGAAAGTACTGGTCGATGACACAACAGGGATCAAGCCAGATCTGCTCATCGCCGGAGCTGTCTAACATGTCGATGTCCTCCTTCACCTCCTTGAGTGGCAGTCCGGCCATTGCACGGACCGCTCGATTCTGCTCTCGAGCGAGGGTGCGCGTGTTCCTCTACTGCCGATTCTTTACAATTCAGGCGTGGATGGCTTCCTCCTCTGCGGGCACCCGCGTTGCCGCATTAGCCGCCTCTGTCGCTGCCATGTTTGCAGCAAGGTGGGCCTCTGTCGCCCTTATCCTCTCTTTCCCATGGTGGGCACACTGGTCCTTGTGAAACTCATACTCCGCCAGAGCGGTGACGGGGAAGGGAAGATTTGAGGGCTCTCAGGATCGCGATGATCCAGGCCCGGAGGATCCGAGCGCCCGATGCACCGACGCTATGGAGTCGCGCCAGGCAGCTCCTGCAGTCGGCCGGGCACTGTCCTCCTGGGAGCGGCGGTGTGCAATGTAGACGGCCATTGCCTCCTCCAACCCGCACAGGATGACACACCAATCGAGGATCTTGACTGGTCGGAGTCAGATCTATCGGTGATCGTTGCAGAAATTAAAAAAATTCTAAGCATCACCAAGATCAATCTATGGAGAGACTAGCAATGAGAGAGAGGGGAGTGCATCTTCATACCCTTAAAGATCGTGATGCGGAAGCGTTACAAGAACGCGGATGAGGGAGTCGTACTCGCGGCGATTCAAATCGCGGAAGATCCGATCTAACGCCGAACGGACGGCGCCTCCGCGTTCAACACACGTACAGCTCGGGGACGTCTCCTCCTTCTTGATCCAGCAAGGGGAGAGTAGAAGTTGAGGGAGAGCTCTGGCAGCACAACGGCGTGATGGTGGAGCTTGCAGTTCTCCGGTAGGGCTTCACCAAGCACTACTGAGGAGGAGGTGGAGTTGGAGAGGGGGAGGGCTGCGCCAGGGGCAAGGGGTGAAGCTCCCATGCGCCTTCCCACTATATATAGGGGTGGAGAGGGATGGTTTCTTGCCCTCCAAGTCCATTTGGGCGTTGGCAAAGGTGGGAGGAATGAAATCCCATCATTTCCTTCCCCACCGATTGTTATCCCCCCTTTTTAGGGATCTTGATCTTATCCCTGCGAGATATGATCTTATTCCTTCTAAGGGGGGATGTTGGTGCGCCTTGACCAGGGGTGTGGGCCCTTGCCCCCACTACCCACGTTCATGTGGGTTCCCCCATGCTAGTGGGCCCCACTCTAGAACCTTCTAGAACCTTCCCGGTACAATACCGAAAAATCCCGAACATTTTCCGGTGGCCAAAATAGGACTTCTCATATATAAATCTTTACCTCTAGACCATTCCGGAACTCCTCATGACGTCCGGGATCTCATCCGGGACTCCGAACAACATTCGGTAACTACACACTAATTCCCATAACAACTCTAGCACCACCAAACCTTAAGTGTGTAGACCCTATGGGTTCGGGAATCATGCAGACATGACCGAGACAGCTGCCAATAACCAACATCGGGATCTGGATACCCATGTTGGCTCCCACATGTTCCACGATGATCTCATTGGATGAACCACGATGTCAAGGATTCAAGCAATCCCATATACAATTTCCTTTGTCAATCGGTACATTACTTGCCCGAGATTCGACCGTGGGTATCCCAATACCTCGTTCAACCTCGTTACCGGCAAGTCACTTTACTCGTTCAATAAGCATGATCCCATGACTAACTACTTAGTCACATTGAGCTCATTATGATGATGCATTACCGAGTGGGCCCAGAGATACCTCTCCGTCACACTGAGTGACAAATCCTAGTCTCGATTCGTGCCAACCCAACAGACACTTTCGGAGATACTCGTAGTGCACCTTTATAGCCACCCAGTTACGTTGTGACGTTTGGCACACCCAAAGCATTCCTACGGTATCAAGGAGTTGCACAATCTCATGGTTTAAGGAAATGATACTTGACATTAGAAAAGCTTTTAGCAAACGAACTACATGATCTTGTGCTATGCTTAGGATTGGGTCTTGTCCATAACATCATTCTCCTAATGATGTGATCCCGTTATCAATGACATCCAATGTCCATGGTCAGGAAACCATAACCATCTATTGATCAATGAGCTAGTCAACTAGAGGCTCACTAGGGACATGTTGTGGTCTATGTATTCACACATGTATTACCGTTTCCGGTTAATACAATTATAGCATGAACAATAGACAATTATCATGAACAACGAAATATAATAATAACCATTTTATTATTTCCTCTAGGGCATATTTCCAATAGTCTCCCACTTGCACTAGAGTCAATAATCTAGTTCACATCACTATGTGATTGTAATGAATCCAACACCCATTGGGTTTGATCATATCTCGCTTGTGAGAGAGGTCATTAGTCAATGGGTCTGAATCTTTCAGATTCGTGTGTGCTTTACAAATCTCTATGTCATCTCCTAGATGCAGCTACCACGCGCTATTTGGAACTATTCCAAATAATTGCTCTACTATACGAATCCGGTCTACTACTCAGAGTCATCCAGATTAGTGTCAAAGTTCGCATCGGCGTAACCCTTTACGACGAACTCTTTTAACACCTCCATAATCGAGAAAATTCCTTAGTCCACTAGTTACTAAGGATAACCTTGACCACTGTCCTGTGATCCATTCCTGGATCACACTTGTACCCCTTGACTGACTCATGGCAAGGCACACTTTAGGTGCGGTACACAGCATAGCATACTGTGGAGCCTACGTCTAAAGCATAGGGGACGACCTTCGTCCTTTCTCTCTCTTCTGCCGTGGTCAAGTCTTGAGTCTTACTCAATACTCACACCTTATAACACAGCCAAGAACTCCTTCTTTGCCGATCTATTTTGAACTCCTTCAAAATCTTGTTACGGTGCGTACTCATTTGAAAGTACTATCAAGCGATTTTGATCTATCCTTATAGATCTTGATGCTCAATGTTCAAGTAGCTTAATTCAGATTTTCCATTGAAAAACACTTTTCAAATAACCCTATATGCTTTCCAGAAATTCTACATCATTTCCGATCAACAATATGTCAACAACATATACTCATCACAAATGCTATAGTGCTCCCATTCACTTCTTTGGAAATACAAGTTTCTCGTGAACTTTGTATAAACCCAAAATCTTTGATCATCTCATCAAAGCGTATATTCCAACTCCGAGATGCTTACTCCAGTCCTTAGAAGGATTCCTGGAGTTTTGCATGCTTGTTAGAATCTTTTAGGATTGACAAAACCTTCTGGTTGTATCACATACAACCTTTCCTCAAGAAAATCATTGAGGAAACAATGTTTTGACATCCTATCTGCAAGATTTCATAAATAATGCAGGAACTGCTAATATAATTTCAACAGACTCTTAGCATCGCTACAAGTGAGAAAGTCTCATCGTAGTCAACTCCTTGAACTTGTCGGAAAACATCTTAGCGACAAGTCGAGCTTTCTTAATGGTGACACTTACCATCATTTCCGTCTTCCCTTTTAAAATCCATCTGTACCCAACAGCCTTACGACCATCAAGTAGTTCTTCCAAAGTCTACACTTTGTTTAATACATGGATCCTCTCTCTGATTTAATGGCCTCGAGCCATTTGTCAGAATTCGGGCCCACCATCGCTTCTCCACAACTTGTAGGTTCATTGTTGTCTAGCAACATGACCTCCAAGACAGGATTACCGTACCACTCTGAAGCAGTACGTGTCCTTGTCGACCTACGAGGTTTGGTAGTGACTTGATCCGAAGTTTCATGATCACTATCATCAGCTTCCACTTCAACTGGTGTAGGCGCCACAGGAACAACTTCCTGTGCCCTGCTACAGATTGGTTGAAGTGATGGTTCAATAACCTCATCATGTCTCCACCATCCTCCCACTCAATTCTTTCAAGAGAAACTTTTCCTCGAGAAAGGACCCGTTTCTAGAAACAATCACTTTTGCTTCCGGATCTGAAATAGGAGGTATACCCAACTGTTTTGGGTGTCCTATGAAGATGCATTTATCCGCTTTGGGTTTGATCTTATCAAGCTAAAACTTTTCCACATAAGCTTCACAGCCCCAAACTTTTAAGAAATGACAGCTTAGGTTTCTCTAAACCATAGTTCATACGCTGTCATCTCAATGGAATTACGTGGTGCCCTATTTGAAGTGAATGCGGTTGTCTCTAATGCCTAACCCATAAACGATAGTGGTAATTCGATAAAAGACATCATGATATGCACAATATCCAATACGGTGCAGCTATGATGTTCGGACACACCATCACACTATGGTGTTCCAGGCGGTATTAGTTGTGAAACAATTTCCACAATGTCTTAATTGTATACCAAACTCATAACTCAGATACTCATCTCTATGATCATATCATAGACATTTTATCCTCTTGTCACGATGATCTTCAACTTCACTCTAAAATTACTTGAACCTTTCAATAATTTAGACTTGTGTTTCATCAAGTAAATATACTCAGCATCTACTCAAATCATCTGTGAATTAAGAACATAATGATATCCACTGCGTGCCTCAACACTCATTGGACTGCACACATCAAAATGTATTACTTCCAACAAGTTGCTTTCTTGTACCATCTTACTGAAAACGAGGCTTTTCAGTCATCTTGGCCATGTGGTATGATTTGCATGTCTCAAGTGATTCAAAATCAAGTGAGTCCAAATGATCCATCTGCATGGAGTTTCTTCATGCGTACATACCAATAGACATGGTTCGCATGTCTCAAACTTTTTCAAAAAACAAGTGAGTCCAAAAGATCCATCAACATGGAGCTTCTTCATGCATTTTATACCAATATGACTCAAATGGCAATGCCACAAGTAGGTGGTACTATCATTACTATCTTATATCTTTTGGCATGAACATGTGTATCACTACGATCGAGATTCAATAAACTATTCATTTTAGGTGCAAGACCATTGAAGGTATTATTCAAATAAACAAAGTAACCATTATTCTCCTTAAATGAACAACCGTATTGCGATAAACATAATCCAATCATGTCTATGCTCAACGCAAACACCAAATAACAATTATTTAGGTTTAACACCAATCTCGATGGTAGAGGGAGCGTGCGATGTTTGATAACATCAACCTTGGAAATACTCCCAACACATATCGTCACCTCGCCTTCAGCTAGTCTCCGTTTATTTCGTAGCCTTTTATTTGAGTTACTAACACTTAGCAACTGAACCAATATCTATTACCCTGGTGCTACTAGGAGTACTAGTAAAGTACACATTAATATAATGTATATCCAATATACTTCTGTCGACCTTGCCAGCCTTCTCATCTACCAAGTATCTAGGGTAGTTCTGCTTCAGTGACCGTTCCCCTCATTACAGAAGCACTTAGTCTCGAGTTTGGGTTCAAACTTTGGGCTTCTTCACTAGAGCAACAACTGATTTGACGTTTCATGAAGTATCCCTTCTTGCCCTTGCCCTTCTTCAAACTAGTGGTTTCACTAACCATCAACAATTGTTGCTCCTTCTTGATTTCTACTTTCGCGGTGTCAAACATCGCGAATAGCTCAAGGATCATCATTTCTATCCCTGATATGTTATAGTTCATCACGAAGCTCTAGTAGCTTGGTGGCAATGACTTTGGAGAACCATCACTATCTCTTAAGGAAGATTAACTCCCACTCGATTCAAGTGATTGTAGTACTCAGACAATCTGAGCACATGCTCAACGATTGAGCTTTTCTCCCTTAGTTTGCAGGCTTAAGAAACTCGTCAGAGGTCTCATACCTCTTGACATGGGCACGAGCCTGAAATCCCAATTTCAGCCTTTGAACATTTCATATGTTCCGCGACGTTTCAAAATCATCTTCGGCACCTCAATTCTAAACCGTTTAACATTACTGAACTACCACGTAGTCAGCAAAACATGTATGTCAGATGTTCACAACATCCATAGACGATGTTCGAGGTTCAGCACACCGAGCAGTGCATTAAGGACATAAGCCTTCTGCGTAGCAATGAGGACAATCCTCAGTTTACGGACCTAGTCCGCATAATTGCTACTATCATCTTTCAACTAAATTTTCTCTAGGAACATATCTAAAATAGTAGAACTAAAGCGCAAGTTACGACATAATTTGCAAAGACCTTTTGACTATGTTCATGATAATTAAGTTCATCTAATTTAATGAACTCCCACTCAGATGGACATCCCTCTAGTCATCTAAGTGATACATGATCCAAGTCAACTAGGCCGTGTCTGATCATCACGTGAGACGGACTAGTCTCATCGGTGAACATCTTCATGTTGATCGTATCTACTATATGACTCATGTTTGACCTTTCGGTCTCTTGTGTTCTGAGGCCATGTCTGTACATGCTAGGCTCGTCAAGTCAACCTAAGTGTTTTGTTTGTGTAAATCTGGCTTACACCCGTTGTATTCGAACATTAGAATCTATCATACCCGATCATCATGTGGTGCTTCGAAACAACGAACCTTCGCAACGGTGCACAGTTAGGGGGAACACTTTCTTGAAATTTTAGCGAGGGATCATCTTATTTATGCTACCGTCGTTCTAAGCAAATAAGATATAAAACCATGATAAACATCGCATGCAATCAAATAGTGACATGATATGGCCAATATCATTTTGCTCCTTTTGATCTCCATCTTCGGGACGCCATGATCATCATCGTCACCGGCATGACACCATGATCTCCATCATCGTGTCTTCATGAAGTTGTCTCGCCAACTATTACTTCTACAACTATGGCTAACGGTTTAGCAATAAAGTAAAGTAATTACATGGCGTTATTCAATGACACGCAGGTCATACAATAAATTAAGACAACTCCTATGGCTCCTGCTGGTTGTCATACTCATCGACATGCAAGTCGTGATTCCTATTACAAGAACATGATCAATATCATACATCACATTTATATCATTCATCACATCCTTTTGTCCATATCACATCACACGGCATATGTTGCAAGAACAAGTTAGACGTCCTCTAATTGTTGTTGTAAGTTTTTACGTGGCTGCTATAGGTTTCTAGCAAGAACGTTTCTTACCTGCGCCAAAACCACAATGTGATATGCCAATTTCTATTTACCCTTCATAAGGACCCTTTTCATCGAATCCGATCCGACTAAAGTGGGAGAGACAGACACCCGCTAGCCACCTTATGCAACTAATGCATGTCAGTCGGTGGAACCTGTCTCACGTAAGCGTACGTGTAAGGTCGGTCCAGGCCGCTTCATCCCACGAAGCCGCCAAATCAAGATAAGACTCGTTACGGCAAGTAAATTGATAAAATCGACGCCCACCACAACTTGTGTTCTACTCGTGCATAGAAACTACGCATAGACCTAGCTCATGATGCCACTGTTGGGGATCGTTGCAGAAATTAAAAAATTTCTACGCATCACCAAGATCAATCCTTGGAGAGACTAGCAACGAGAGAGAGGGGAGTGCATCTTCATACCCTTGAAGATCGTGATGCGGAAGCGTTACAAGAACGCGGATGAGGGAGTCGTACTCGCGGCAATTCAAATCGCGGAAGATCTGATCTAACGTGGAACAGACGGCGCCTCCGCGTTCAACACACGTACATCCCGGGGACGTCCCCTCCTTCTTGATCCAGCAAGGGGAGAGGAGAAGTTGAGGGAGAGCTCCGGCAGCACGACGGTGTGGTGGTGGAGCTTGCAGTTCTCCGGCAGGGCTTCGCCAAACACTACTGAGGAGGAGGTGGAGTTCGAGAGGGGGAGGGCCGCGCCAGGGGCAAGGGGTGAAGCTCCCATGAGCCTTCCCACTATATATAGGGGTGGAGGGAGCTGGTTTCTTGCCCTCCAAGTCCATTGGGGCATTGGCAAAGGTGGGAGGAAAGAAATCCTATCATTTCCTTCCCCACCGATTGTTATCCCCCCTTTTTAGGGATCTTGATCATATCCCTTCGAGACATGATCTTATTCCTTCTAAGGGGGGATCTTGGTGCGCCTTGACCAGGGGTGTGGGCCCTTGCCCCCACTACCCACGTTCATGTGGGTCCCCCCATGCTGGTGGGCCCCACTCCAGAACCTTCTAGAACCTTCCTGATACAATACCGAAAAATCCCAAACATTTTCCGGTGGCCAAAATAGGACTTCCCATATATAAATTTTTACCTCCGGACCATTCCAGCACTCCTCGTGACATCCGGGATCTCATCCGGGACTCCGAACAACATTTGGTAACTGCACACTAATTCCCATAACAACTCTAGCATCACCGAACCTGAAGTGTGTAGACCCTACGGGTTCGGGAATCATGTAGACATGACCGAGACAGCTCTCTGGCCAATAACCAACAGCGGGCTCTGGATACCCATGTTGGCTCCCACATGTTCCACGATGATCTCATCGGATGAACCACGATGTCAAGGATTCAAGCAATCCCGTATACAATTCCTTTTGTCAATCGGTACGTTACTTGCCCAAGATTCGATCGTCGGTATCCCAATACCTTGTTCAACCTCGTTACCGACAAGTCACTTTACTCGTTCCGTAATGCATGATCCTGTGACTAACTACTTAGTCACATTGAGCTCATTACGATGATGCATTACGGAGTGGGCCCAGAGATACCTCTCCGTCACACGGAGTGACAAATCCCAGTCTCGATTCGTGCCAACCCAACAGACACTTTCGGAGATACCCGTAGTGCACCTTTATAGCCACCCAGTTACATTGTGACGTTTGGCACACCCAAAGCATTCCTACGATATCCGGGAGTTGCACAATCTCATGGTCTAAGGAAATGATACTTGACATTAGAAAAGCTTTTAGCAAATGAACTACACGATCTTGTGCTATGCTTAGGATTGGGTCTTGTCCATAATATCATTCTCCTAATGATGTGATCCCGTTATCAATGACATCTTATGTCCATGGTCAGGAAACCCTAACCATCAATTGATCAACGAGCTAGTCAACTAGAGGCTAACTAGGGACATGTTGTGGTCTATGTATTCACACATGTATTACGGTTTCCGGTTAATACAATTATAGCATGAACAATAGACAATTATCATGAAAAGGAAATATAATAATAACCATTTTATTATTTCCTCTAGGGCATATTTCCAACAAGATTCGTTGCGCACCATGCCGGAGAAGGCCGAAGATAGCTGGACAGGAACTTGGGTGACGGAGGGGAGTGGAGTAAGTGGTTAGGGTCAGGTCCAGTGAGCGGAAGAGGAGGAATATATATGGGGTCGGGTGGGCCAGTGTGGGCCGGGTCGAATGTGGCGGACGCACCCGGGCACACCATATCCTCCCCATATTTGGGCTTGATATGAGGGGTGTCGGTCAGCCCGGGCGTTTGTGCCGCCAGTCTGGATCGATTTTTTGTGAACGGGTCGTCCGTCTGGGTGTTTGAGGCGGTTCTGGGGCTCCCGGCCTAAATTGCCTATTGAAAAATAGGGGTCCATCAACTCAAAGATCAACCATGGGATCCCATCACGTGGTAGCTCTAGTAACCCCCCCCCCCCATAATTGAATACCTTTACAAATTAGGGATATCATGCTCACACGTGTGAAAATTAAACATAGTGGCTACCTATCACTACTATGTGGCACTCTCATTGCGATCTCGAAGATCTCATATTCATGGTAGCTCCTCCACTTCTCTTGTTTGTCTCTAACTTGCTTATCTTCTTAGCTTACTTAGGCCAACTCTAACCGATCCCCTATCTGGCCGTAAGGGAGGATAAATTCAATTATCCTTCTCTACGCCGCAACTAGCCAATCCCCTAAACCGAATAGAGGAGGATAATTTATCCTCCCCCATCGAGAAATCCCTCCAATCTCCCTAAATATCCTCACCATGTGTCCGATTGAGTAAAAGTGGTGCCTCCCGTCTCCTGCCCTCGCGTCGGCTCCATTCCCACTGCAGCTGCCACCATGCCCCGCCGCCGCCACTGATGACCGACCCTTCTGTCAAAATGGATAGCCCGGACCCTTCCGACACCCCACTGGCCATCGTTGTCGGCTTATTGCTGTAGGAAATGACCCCCGCACCACCGCTTGCACCAAAGAAAAGCTTGTGGGGAACAAAGTCCACCGGACAAGCTCCGGATCCAACCGCGGCAAAGGCCGCCGGGGTGGCGACTGCCTCTCCGGGGACAGCCCGCCGCCCGCCCGCCGCTCACGCTAGAGTCAAAAGAGCTAGCAAACCAACGGCGGCGGCATCGGCCCTTGTTGAGGTGGTTGCGAAGAAGAGGAAGAAAAAGGTCACAACGATGCCCCATCCACGGCCGGCGCCTCGTGTAGCAGATCCGGCGATATCTACGGGCACTGCTCCGCGCGCGTCTGGCGGCGGCAACCGGCAAGAAAGGTCGCAGCCACTAATTAGTGCTCGATGAAATGCCCACAAGGTAAATAAAAACATCTTCAACATTCGACAGATGGTGATTGTTGGTAGCCGATGTTGATCTAGTTTGGTTGTTTTGTTGTCGTAGTGTGGAGATTAATACGACCAAACTCTTTGTGTCTTTGGAGTCTTATGAAAAAGGGTTTTCCCCCGCTTTATATTATACAGCAAAGTCACCAAGCATCCAACAACAAGTCAAGTTCAATTTCAAGTTCAAGGAGAGAGGAAGGAGGGGATATCTCAAATAGCAGTTGGGGGCACAACATAACAAGCCCCAAACATAATAAGAAAACAAGTGCTAATTCGGCTCCAAAGGAGGTGCCCGAGGGGGGGGGGCGTTAACACCGAGGCAGTGGAGCAAAGACCCGCGATGATGGCATCGATGATGTCCCGGTCGTGCTGCTTGCTAAGCGGTCTCCATAGCTGTAAGAAACCACACATTTTGTAGATTGTGTCAGTCACACGGCAAAGAATCACGTGTTCGATGACTAATTTATTGCGGGTGCACCAATGGGTCCATGCGAGGGTACCCATAGCCACCCAGTGGGAAGCACGTCTAGGGTTGGGGAGCCTAAGGATTTCCCTGAGCATGTCCGGAAGGTTGTCATGGCACCAATCCGTACCACCAACCTCCCTACAGCAACTCCAAAGGAATCGAGCCACCAGACACCAGAAGAAAATATGGTTGGAGTCCTCCAGGACAGTGCATATGGGGCAAAGTCCGTCCCCAGGTCCATTACGCTTACGCACCTCCGTGCCCGAAGGCACGCGGCCGCGTACCCATTGCCAAAGGAAGATGTGTATCTTCATAGCTAGCTTAATCTCCCATATCACCGAGAGCTCAATAGGCCCAGGTCTTAGAGAAAAAAGTCTTTGGAGTATTCAGCAATGATGGGGCTTGATGAGCTCAACTATGACTCAATTTGGCATCATTCGGAGGCAGCCGAAGAAGAGGAGGTGGCTGAAGACATGGAACAAGAGGAGGTTGCCGAAGAAGATGAGGAGGCCGATGAGAATGTGGCCGATTAAGATGAAGTTGTGGAGGTGACCGAAGCAAGCACACGGTCGTCAAGGTCACGCACCGCCAACTACAATCAAGTTGAAGATGTTGCTCTTTGTGATGCCTGGATGAACATCTCCATGGATGCAACGGTTGGAGCAGATCAAACCAAGACTATGTTTTGGGAGACAATTATGGACCACTACAACAACTCCGTGGAGGTGCAATCAAGACGTACACAAGGTTCTCTTGGAAATCGTTCAAGCACCATTCATGACCAATGCAACTGATGGTCTGGTTGCATCAACCAAGTGAATCTTGGACCACTAGGAAATGTGCAACTGGTGGAGTATGCCCCCTACATCCAAGAACTATTCAAGCATAGGAAACCAAGTTCGGTCACAAGCCCTTCACATTGCATCATTGCTACAAAGTGCTATGCAAGAAAGAGAAGTGGATCCAAATAATTTCGGAGACCACTCCAAAGAGATCAAGGTTGAGCATATCTATTGAGGAGGACGACGAGGTTGATGAAGAGGCCAACAATAGATTAGAAGGGAACAAAATTGCAAAGAAAAGAAAGAAGATCAATGCATTCAGTGGCACATACAAAGAAGAACTTGTGGCCATGATTAAGGCCAAGAAAGTGTTGACGGCCGAACGCAAAGAAGAGATGATGGTGAGGTGGAATGAGCTCAAGGTGTTGGAGGATGAGAGTTGGCGATCGAAGAGAGAAAGTTAAAAGCGAAGGAGCGTAAACTCGAACTTGAGGAGGAGAGGATTCATGATGACAAGAAGGCCGAAGAACATGCAATCATGTTCATGAATCCAACCGCGATGGGAGAAACCACAAGAAATTATTGGGAGTTCACTCGTGGGGAGATCTTGACTCAAGTGGAAGCCTCTCTTCGGAATAGTGGTGGTGTCCGAGGAGGAGGTGGTGGTAATGGTAACGGCCGCGGTGATGGTGGTGGTGGTGGCGGACAAGGATGGTGGTGGTGATGTTTTCTTTGGCGACCGCCTCGTTTGAGTTCGTGCATGCCATTGGTTGGCTCGATCCACAACATATACATGTTATGTTTGTGGTGATTTTGGATCAAACATTTGTGTTCAAAGTGATGCCTTTTGGATAAACTATGCATGTTTTAATTTGAAAATCGCGATGATATAACTATATGTTATCACGGTTATGTGACGCATGCTTTAGTTTCAATGTTTTAATGATATATATTGTGAAGTGTTTGAAGTTCATGCGGCTAGAACACAAAATCTATACAATTTTTTTACTCCACTCAAGCTTACGGCATCGGCTAGGTGCAGCCACCTACATAGGAGGAAAATTTTACTCCTCTAACTTTACTTGGTTGGACCCTCCTTTAACTTTTATGGGATTGGTTAGAGTTTCCCTTACATGTGAGTGACACCCTAATTTATAGGATTACAACACCATTTGTCTTTTGACAAATGGCAACCATCCAACAATACAACACAAATCTAGTGACACGTGGATGGGTATCGTCCAAGAGACGCGGCTAAAGGATGGAAATGAATTAGAATAAGATGTTCATCAAATGGAAGTTCCACATGCATTGAATTTCGTATAAGAGGTAAAGTAGGTGATTTTACGAGAGGCCTATTGAACTAGCTCCCATGCATGGATTGTATAATGTTAGTACTTCTAATTAGAATAAAAAACTCATAGATTATATGTTAACCAGAAAGTTTGTCAAATAAAATTTCTGCATGGAGATCCTTAGGAGGAGAGTGCTTTGAAGCTTTGGTTTCCAATGCTCAGTGGATCGGTTGGTTTTATTGCCAGGCATTGAAAAGGTATCCAACAAAGCTACACAAGAGTTACTTCCGAAGCAGTACGGACAGCAGGAAATCTGGCAGCCAGTTCTTGAATAACCACCTCTTGTTCCGGTATAAATACTAGCTATTTTCTCTTCCATTGGTAGAGGATTTCCATGGAATTTTTTAAGTAATTACCTTAATCAGAGAACTCCATATAAATGTCTTGTTTCCAGATTTCTCTACCATTTGCCCTGAACCATTGATACGTCCATTTTGCATCATGCTTTTATATCAATATTTTTTGCATTATGGGTTGCTATTACACATTATATCTCAATACTTATGGCTATTCTCTCTTATTTTACAAGGTTTACCATGAAGAGGGGAGTGCCGGCAGCTGGAATTCTAGCTGGAAAAGGAGCAAACATTGGAAACCTATTCTGCACTGCTCCAAAAATCTTGAAACTCCACGGAACTTATTTTTGGAATTAATAAGAATTATTGAGCGAAAGAAACACCTGAGGGGGCCCACACCCTAGCCAGGAGGGTGGGGGCGCGCCCACCCCTACTGGGCGCGCCCCCTGTCTCCTGGGCCCCCTAGTGGCCCTCCGGTGTCCATCTTCTGCTACATGAAGGCTTTTACCCTAGAAAAAAATCTTGGGCAAGCTTACGGGACGAAACTCCGCTGCCACGAGGCGGAACCTTGGCGGAACCAATCTAGAGCTCCGGCAGAGCTGTTCTGCCAGGGAAACTTCCCTCCGGGAGGGGGAAATCATCACCATCGTCATCACCAACGATCCTCTCATCGGGAGGGGGTCAATCTCCATCAACATCTTCACCAGCACCATCTCCTCTCAAAACCCTAGTTCATCTCTTGTATCCAATCTTGTATCAAAACCACAAATTGGTACCTGTGGGTTGCTAGTAGTGTTGATTACTCCTTGTAGTTGATGCTAATTGGTTTAGTTGGTGGAAGATCATATGTTCAGATCCTTAATGCATATTATTATTCCTCTGATTATGAACATGAATATGCTTTGTGAGTAGTTACGTTTGTTCCTGAGGACATGGGTGAAGTCTTGCTATTAGTAGTCATGTGAATTTGGTATTCGTTTGATATTTTGATAAGATGTATGTTGTCTTTCCTCTAGTGGTGTTATGTGAACGTCGACTACATGAAACTTCACCATTATTTGGGCCTAGAGGAAGGCATTGGGAAGTAATAAGTAGATGATGGGTTGCTAGAGTGATAGAAGCTTAAACCCTAGTTTATGCGTTGCTTCGTAAGGGGCTGATTTGGATCCATATGTCTAATGTTGTGGTTAGGTTTACCTTAATACTTCTTTTGTAGTTGTGGATGCTTGCAATAGGGGTTAATCATAAGTGGGATGCTTGTCCAAGTAAGGGCAGTACCAAAGCACCGGTCCACCCACATATCAAATTATCAAAGTACCGAACGCGAATCATATGAGCGTGATGAAAACTAGCTTGACGATAATTCCCATGTGTCCTCGGGAGCTCTTTTCTCATTATAAGAAATTTTCCAGGCTTATCCTTTGCTACAAAAAGTATTGGGCCACCTTGCTGCACTTTATTTACTTTATTTACTTGTTACTCGTTACAATTTATCTTATCACAAAACTATCTGTTACCTACAATTTCAGTGCTTGCAGAGAAAACCTTACTGAAAACCGCTTATCATTTCCTTCTGCTCCTCGTTGGGTTCGACACTCTTACTTATCGAAAGGACTACGATAGATCCCCTACACTTGTGGGTCATCAAGACTCTTTTCTGGCGCCGTTGCCGGGGAGCGTAGCGCTTCTGGTGAGTGGAACTTGGTAAGGAAACATTTATATAGTGTGCTGAAATTTTCTGTTACTTGTTACTATGGAAACTAATCCTTTGAGGGGCTTGTTCGGGGTATCTTCACCCCGACCAGAAGAGCAAAGAGTTGATCCTCAACTTACTGAACCTATTGAAAATATTTACTTTGAGATTCCTTCGGGTATGATAGAGAAACTGCTAGCTAATCCATTTGTAGGAGATGGAATATTGCATCCCGATTTACACCTTATCTTTGTGGATGAAGTTTGTGGATTATTTAAGCTTGCAGGTATTCCTGATGATGTTGTCAAAAGGAAGGTCTTCCCTTTATCTTTGAAGGGAGACGCATTGACATGGTATAGGCTATGTGATGATACGGGATCTTGGAATTATAAACGATTGAAGTTGGAATCTCACCAGAAGTTCTATCCTATGCATCTTGTTCATCATGATCGTAATTATATATATAATTTCTGGCCTCGCGAAGGAGAAAGCATCGCTCAAGCTTGGGGGAGGCTTAAGTCAATGTTATATTCATGCCCCAATCATGATCTCTCCAAAGAAATGATCATTCAAAATTTTTATGCTCGGCTTTCTCTCAATGATCGCAACATGCTCGATACTTCCTGTGATGGTTCTTATATGCTGAAGACGATTGAATTCAAATGGGACTTATTGGAAAGAATTAAACGCAACTCTGAAGATTGGGGTTCCGAGGATGGTAAGGAGTCAGGTATGACACCTAAGTTTGATTGTGTTAAATCTTTTATGGATACCGATACTTTCCGTGGATTTAGTGCTAAATATGGACTTGACTCTGAGATAGTAGCTTCTTTCTGTGAATCTTTTGCTACTCACGTTGATCTCCCTAAGGAGAAGTGGTTTAAATATAATCTTCCCGTTGAAGTAAAAGTAGTTGCACCTATTACAGTTGAAGAAAAGACCGTCACCTAGAGTGATTCTATTGTTCCTACTACTTATGTTGAGAAACCTCCTTTTCCTGTTAGGATAAAGGATCGTGCTAAAACTTCGACTGTTGTTCGTAAGAGTAATACTAGGACTTATACACCTCCTGAGCAAATCAAAGTTGAACCTAGTATTGCTATGGTTAAAGATCTCTTGGATGATGATTTAGATGGGCATGTTATTTATTTCTGTGGTGAGACTGCTAATATTGTTAGACCAGATACTAAGATACATAGACTTGTGGTAGGCATGCATGTTATTTTTGTTAAAATAGGAGATCATTGTTATCATGGCTTATGTGATATGGGTGCTAGTGTTAGTGCAATACCCTATGACTTATATAAAGAAATTATGCATGACATTGTACCCGTTGAATTGGAAGGTATTGATGTTACTATCAAACTTGCCAATAGAGATATTATTTCACCAATTGGGATTGTTAGAGATGTTGAAGTCTTGTGTTGGAAGGTTAAATACCCTGCTAATTTTCTTGTTCTTAGTTCCCCACAAGATGACTTTTGTCTTATTATTTTTGGTAGACCCTTCTTAATAACTGTTAATGCTAGGATTGATTGTGAAAAGGATACTGTCACAATTGGCTTAGAGGGTATGTCTCATGAGTTTAATTTTGCTAAGTTTCATAGACAACCTCATGATTGAGAATCACCTAGTAAGGATGAGATTATTGGTCTTGCTTCTATTGCCGTGCCTCCTACTTATCCGTTAGAACAATATTTGCTAGACCATGAAAATGATATGTTTATGAAAGAAAGAAGGGAAATAGATGAAGTGTTCCTTAAACAGGAACCTATGCTAAAACACAACCTTCCCGTTGAAATTCTTGGGGATCCCCCTCCACCCAAGGGTGATCCCGTGTTTGAGCTCAAACCATTACCTGATAATCTTAAGTATGCTTATCTTGATGAAAAGAAAATATATCCTGTTATTATTAGGGCTAACCTTTCAGAGCAAGAAGAAGAAAGGTTATTGAAAACTCTGAAGAAGCACCGTGCTGCTATTGGATATACTCTGGACGATCTCAAGGGCATTAGTCCCACGTTATGCCAACACAAAATTAATTTGGAGGACGGTGCCAAACCAGTTAGAGATCCTCAACAACGACTGAATCCCAAGATGAAAGATGTGGTAAGAAAGGAGATACTAAAGCTCCTTGAGGTAGGTATAATTTATCCTGTTGCTAATAGTGATTGGGTAAGCCCTGTCCATTGTGTTCCTAAAAATAGAGGTATTACTATCCTTCCTAATGATAAAGATGAATTGATCCCGCAAAGAATTATTACAGGTTATAGGATGGTAATTGATTTCCGTAAATTAAATAAAGCTACTAAGAGAGATCATTAACCTTTACCTTTTATTGATCAAATGATAGAAAGACTATCCAAACACACACATTTTTGCTTTCTAGATGGTTATTCTGGTTTCTCGCAGATACCTGTGTCAGCAAAGGATCAATCTAAAACTACTTTTACTTGCCCTTTTGGTACTTTTGCTTATAGACGTATGCCTTTTGGTTTATGTAATGCACCTGCTACCTTTCAAAGATGTATGATGGCTATATTCTCTGACTTTTGTGAAAAGATTCGTGAGGTATTCATGGATGATTTCACCGTTTATGGATCTTCTTTTGATGATTGCTTGAGCAACCTTGATCGAGTTTTGCAGAGATGCGAAGACACTAGTCTCGTCTTGAATTGGGAAAAGTGCCACTTTATGGTTAATGAAGGCATTGTCTTGGGGCATAAGATTTCCGAGAGAGGTATTGAAGTTGATAAGGCTAAAGTTGATGCTATTGAAAAGATGCCATGTCCCAAGGACATAAAAGGTATAAGAAGTTTCCTTGGTCATGCCGGTTTTTATAGGAGGTTCATTAAGGACTTTTCTAAAATCTCTAGGATTCTGACTAATTTATTGCAGAAAGATATTCCTTTTGTCTTTGATGATGATTGTGTAGAAGCATTTGAAATACTTAAGAAAACTTTGATCACTGCACCTATTGTTCAGCCACCTGATTGGAATTTACCTTTTGAAATTATGTGTGATGCTAGTGATTATGTTGTAGGTGCTGTTCTAGGGCAAAGAGTTGATAAGAAATTGAATGTTATCCAGTATGCTAGTAAGACTCTTGATACTACCCAGAGAAATTATGCTACTACTGAAAAAGAATTCTTACCAGTTGTGTTTGGATGTGATAAGTTTAGACCTTATATTGTTGATTCCAAAGTTACTATTCACACTGATCATGCTGCTATTAAATATCTTATGGAAAAGAAAGATGCTAAGCCTAGACTCATTAGATGGGTTCTCTTGCTCCAAGAATTTGATTTGCATATTATTGATACAAAGGGAGCTGAGAACCCTGTTGCAGACAACTTGTCTAGGTTAGAGAATGTTCTTGATGACCCACTGCCTATTGATGATAGCTTTCCTGATGAACAATTAGCAGTCGTTAATGCTTCTCGTACTGCTCCTTGGTATGTTGATTATGCTAATTACATTGTTGCTAAATTTATACCTCCTAGTTTCACATACCAGCAAAAGAAAAAGTTATTTTATGATTTAAGACATTACTTCTGGGATGACCCACACCTGTATAAAGAAGGAGTAGATGGTGTTATTAAACGTTGTGTACTTGAGAATGAACAGGAACAGATCGTACACAAGTGTCACTCTGAATCCTATGGACGACACCATGCTGGAGATAGAACTGCACATCAGGTATTGCAATCTGGTTTTTATTGGCCTACTCTCTTCAAAGATGCTCGTAAGTTTGTCTTATCTTGTGATGAATGTCAAAGAATTGGTAATATTAGTAGACATCAAGAAATGTCTATGAATTATCCTCTTGTTATTGAACCATTTGATGTTTGGGGCTTTGATTATATGGGACCTTTTCTTGCCTCTAATGGTTACACACATATTTTAGTTGCTCTTGATTACATTACTAAGTGGGTAGAAGCTATTCCAACTAGTAGTGCTGATCATAACACTTCTATTAAAATGCTTAAAGAAGTTATTTTTCTGAGGTTTGGAGTCCCTAGATATCTTATGACTGATGGTGGTTCACATTTTATTCATGGTGCTTTCCGTAAGATGCTTGCTAAGTATGATGTTAATCATAGAATCACATCTCCTTATCATCCGCAGTCTAGTGGTCAAGTAGAGTTGAGAAATAGAGAGCTCAAATTAATCTTGCGAAAGACTGTCAATAGATCTAGAAAGAATTGGTCCAAAAAACTTGATGATGCATTATGGGCCTATAGAACTGCATACAAAAATCCTATGGGTATGTCTCCATATAAGATGATTTATGGAAAAGCTTGTCATTTACCTCTAGAACTTGAACATAAAGCATATTGGGCCATTAAAGAGCTCAACTATGACTTCAAACTTGCCGGTGAGAAGAGGTTGCTTGATATTAGCTCACTTGATGAATGGAGAACCCAAGCCTATGAGAATGCCAAGCTATTAAAAGAAAAAGTCAAACGCTGGCATGACAAAAGGATACAAAAGCGTGAGTTTAACGTAGGTGATTATGTGTTATTATTCAACTCTCGTTTAAGACTTTTTGCAGGAAAACTTCTCTCTAAATGGGAAGTTCCTTACGTTATCTAGGAGGTCTATTGTTCTGGTGCCATAAAAATCAACAACTTCGAAGGCACAAGTCCGAGGGTGGTGAACGGTCAAAGAATTAAACATTATATGTCAGGTAATCCTATCAATGTTGAAACTAATATTATTGAAATCGTAACCCCGGAGGAATACATAAGGGACACTTTCCAGAACGTTCTAGACTCCGAAAAGGAATAGGTATGTGGTACGGTAAGTAAACCGACTCCAAAACAATTCTAATGGAAATTTTTATCAGTTTTGGAACATTTAAAAATTTTAGGAAGAAAGAAGTAGTCCGAGAAGGACTCGAGGCCTCCACGAGGGTGGATGGTGCCCCCACCCTTCCTGGGTGCGCCCCTGTCTTGTGGCCACCTCGTGTGCCTCCCGGACTCCGTTTTCTTGCACGTTACGTATTCTGGTCGATAAAAATTCATTATATAAACCCCCGAAGGTTTTGACCACCGTATCACGCAAATATCCTATGTTTTCGTTTCGAGCTATTTTTCTGACAGATCTAGAGCACCATGGCTTCACCCTCCTTCAACAATGAAGACAAGGATGCTTGGATATTGAAGATAAAGCTGAAAAGAGAAGAACCAGAAGAGATCAACAAGGATGAAGGGATCAAGAAGGCCATGGAGGTTCAAGCTCCGACAGTGAAAGAAGAAGACATCCCTCAACCCTTACCTAACCTCTTTACTCCAACTGAGATTGAAGCTTTCAAGATGATTGATTTAGCTCGCATACAGAATAAGTATCTCACACAGGAGAATATTTTGCTGAAGGATCATATCGCCGGACTCAAGGGCATTATCTGCAAGTTGGAGGAGCTTTTACGCTTGATGTGTGATTATCCACCATCATCATCACCACCTCCATCACCTCCGAGGACATAATTACATGGTATGGGCACTCCCCTTGGCAACTGCCAAGCTTGGGGGAGGTGCCCCGGTATCATATCACCATCACACTCCTATCTTTACCGTTTTATTTAGTTCGATCCTTTTAGTAGTATCTTGATCTAGTAGATTGAAGTTTTAGTATCAAGTAGTTTTGAGTTTTGCTTTGTGATCTCTTTATGTAATCGATTCCGTGAGCTATCTATAATAAAGAGTCAAGGGCTTTGATATGTTGCTATGATCTTGAGAAAGTAGAAATAATAAAAGAGTTCATATTGATCTTATGGATAGTAATGACTTCACACATAGAAAGTATGAGGCATAAAAGTTGTTGAGAGTTGATAAACGTAGCTTTGGTCATCGTTGCAATTAATAGGAAGTAATAAGGAAAGAGAGGTTCACATACAAATATATTATCTTGGACATCTTTTATGATTGTGAAGCACTCATTAAGTATGACATGCTAAAAGAGTTGATGTTGGACAAGGAAGACAACGCAATGGTTTATGTTTTCTCACATCTCAGTTAAAGTATATTGTCATTGACCTTCCAAACATGTTTAGCTTGCCTTTTCCCCTCATGCTAGCCAAATTCCTTGCACCAAGTAGAGATACTACTTGTGCTTCCAAATATCCTTAAACCCAGTTTTGCCATGAGAGTCCACCATACCTACCTATGGATTGAGTAAGATCCTTCAAGAAAGTTATCATGTTGCAGGCAATAAAAATTGCTATCTAAATATGTATGACTTATTAGTGCAAAGAAAATAAGCTTTATACGATCTTGTTGTGGAAGCAATAAAAGCGACGGACTGCATAATAAAGGTCCAAATACAAGTGGCAATATAAAGTGACGTTCTTTTGCATTAAGATTTTATGCATCCAACCCTAAAAGCACATGACAACCTCTGCTTCCCTCTGCGAAGGGCCTATCTTTTACTTTATGTTTTTACTTTATGCTTGAGTCAAGGTGATCTTCACCTTTCCCTTTTTCATTTTATCCTTTGGCAAGCTCCTCGTGTTTGAAAGA
>NC_057798.1:504092175-504092858 GCF_018294505.1 Triticum aestivum
ATATATATATATATATATATATATATATATATATATATATATATATATATATATATATATCCAATTGGGTGTAAGTTAGCATGGACTATTATTGTTGACATCACCTAAAGGTGAATACGTTGGGAGGCAACATGATAAGCCCTTATCTTTCTCAGTGTCCGGCTAAAACTCCATAACCACAAGTATTGCATGAGTGTTAGCAATTCTAGAAGACTACATGATAGTTGAGTATGTAGACTTGCTGAAAAGCTCTATTCTTGACTCTTTCTGATGTTATGATAAATTGCAATTGCTTCAATGACTGAGATTATAGTTTGTTAGCTTCCAATGAAGTTTCTGAACCATACTTGACATTGTGAATTGATTGTTACTTGAGCATAAGAAGTCATATGACAAAAATCTATTTATGTTGCTGTTATAAGAATGATCATGATGCCCTCATGTCCGTATTTTATTTTTATCGACACCTCTATCACTAAACATGTGGACATATTTTTCGATATCGGCTTCCGCTTGAGGACAAGCAAGGTCTAAGCTTGGGGGAGTTGATACATCCATTTTGCATCATGCTTTTATATCAATATGTATTGCATTATGGGCTATTATTACACATTATATCTCAATACTTATGGCTATTCTCTCTTATTTTACAAGGTTTACCATGAAGAGGGGGAAAGCCGGCA